>NC_074690.1:5031239-5151239 GCF_029448725.1 Salvelinus fontinalis
ACGTAGCAGGTTAGGATAATGAACGTAGCAGGTTAGGATAATGAACGTAGCCGGTTAGGATAATGAACGTAGCCGGTTAGGATAATGAACGTAGCCGGTTAGGATAATGAACGTAGCCGGTTAGGATAATGAACGTAGCCGGTTAGGATAATGAACCTAGCAGGTTAGGATAATGAACCTAGCAGGTTAGGATAATGAACCTAGCAGGTTAGGATAATGAACGTAGCAGGTTAGGATAATGAACGTAGCAGGTTAGGATAATGAACGTAGCCGGTTAGGATAATGAACGTAGCCGGTTAGGATAATGAACGTAGCCGGTTAGGATAATGAACGTAGCCGGTTAGGATAATGAACGTAACCGGTTAGGATAATGAACGTAGCAGGTTAGGATAATGAACGTAACCGGTTAGGATAATGAACGTAGCAGGTTAGGATAATGAACGTAGCAGGTTAGGATAATGAACGTAGCAGGTTAGGATAATGAACGTAGCAGGTTAGGATAATGAACGTAGCCGGTTAGGATACTGAACGTAGCCGGTTAGGATACTGAACGTAGCCGGTTAGGATAATGAACGTAGCCGGTTAGGATAATGAACGTAGCCGGTTAGGATAATGAACGTAGCCGGTTAGGATAATGAACGTAGCCGGTTAGGATAATGAACGTAGCCGGTTAGGATAATGAACGTATCAGGGTAGGATAATGAACGTATCAGGGTAGGATAATGAACGTAGCAGGTTAGGATAATGAACGTAGCAGGTTAGGATAATGAACGTAGCATGTTAGAATAATGAACGTAGCAGGTTAGGATAATGAAAGTAGCAGGTTAGGATAATGAACGTAGCAGGTTAGGATAATGAACGTAGCAGGTTAGAATAATGAACGTAGCAGGTTAGGATAATGAACGTAGCAGGTTAGAAGAATTAACGTAGCAGGTTAGGATAATTATGTTAAGGTTGGGTAAAGGGTTAGGCTAATGAACGTAGCAGGGTAGGATAATTAGGTTAAGGTTGGGTAAAGGGTTAGGCTAATGAACGTAGCAGGGTAGGAGAATTAGGTTAAGGTTGGGTAAAGGGTTAGGCTAATGAACGTAGCAGGGTAGGAGAATTAGGTTAAGGTTGGGTAAAGGGTTAGGGTAATTAGGTTAAGGTTGGGTAAAGGGTTAGGCTAATGAACGTAGCAGGTTAGGATAATTAGGTTAAGGTTGGGTAAAGGGTTAGGGTAATTAGGTTAAGGTTGGGTAAAGGGTTAGGCTAATTAGGTTAAGGTTGGGTAAAGGGTTTGGATAATTAGGTTAAGGTTGGGTAAAGGGTTTGGATAATTAGGTTAAGGTTGGGTAAAGGGTTTGGATAATTAGGTTAAGGTTGGGTAAAGGGTTAGGATTGTCCTCGATGCAACTGGAACGTATCTAGCAACAACCAGGCCTTCCCTCAGCACAGCCTTTGTTTTCCATTAATGCGATTCTGTCTCGTTCTTTCCATCTCATAATAACCTATCACTCTTCCCTCCAGGTGTCAGTGACCCTCGAGAACTTCCAGGACCTGTCCCTGCCCATCCCAGGCAAGGAGGACCTGGCTAAACTCCACTCCTCCTCCCATCAGACGTGTCTGATCAAGGCCGGCTCCTGTGGAGAGGCCTACGCAGCCCAGGGATGGGTCGCCTTCGTCATGGAATACATCAAGAGGTTTGTTATATTGTATACAGAATGTTATTACAGTACGTCAATAACACCTGATCAGTGTTATGGATGAATAATAAAAAATAAAAAATAAAATAAAATACTAACATGTTCAGTAACATATCAACTAATATCTAATAACTAATATAATATCCCATAACGTTGACCTTAAGTTGACCTCCCGGGTGGCGCAGTGGTCTAGGGCACTGCATCCTATAACGTCATAAGGATATGAATGATGTGACAAGCCATACAGATCAGTCATGTCAGGCCCTATGTCTCCAACACACACTTCCTTACCACTTCTATAGTGGATAGTCTCCAGCTGTGGTGTAAAGTACTTAATGTAAAAATACATTTTAAGGGGAATCTGTACTTTACAATTAATATTTTTGACTACTTTTACTTTTACTTCACTACATTCCTTGAGAAAATATTGTACTTTTTACTCCATACATTTTCCTTGACATCCAAAAGTACTCGTTACATTTTTAATACTTAGCAGGACAGGAAAATAGTCAAATTCACGCACTTATTAACAGAACATCCCTGGTCATCCCTACTGCCTCTGATCTGGAGGACTCACTAAACAGAGAACATCCCTGGTCATCACTACTGCCTCTGATCTGGTGGACTCACTAAACAGAGAACATCCCTGGTCATCCCTACTGCCTCTGATCTGGTGGACTCACTAAACAGAGAACATCCCTGGTCATCCCTACTGCCTCTGATCTGGAGGACTCACTAAACAGAGAACATCCCTGGTCATCCCTACTGCCTCTGATCTGGTGGACTCACTAAACAGAGAACATCCCTGGTCATCCCTACTGCCTCTGATCTGGTGGACTCACTAAACAGAGAACATCCCTGGTCATCACTACTGCCTCTGATCTGGTGGACTCACTAAACAGAGAACATCCCTGGCCATCCCTTCTAGCCTCTGATCTGGTGGACTCACTAAACAGAGAACATCCCTGGTCATCCCTACTGCCTCTGATCTGGAGGACTCACTAAACAGAGAACGTCCCTGGTCATCCCTACTGCCTCTGATCTGGAGGACTCACTAAACAGAGAACATCCCTGGTCATCCCTACTGCCTCTGATCTGGAGGACTCACTAAACAGAGAACATCCCAGGTCATCCCTACTGTCTCTGATCTGGAGGACTCACTAAACAGAGAACATCCCAGGTCATCCCTACTGTCTCTGATCTGGAGGACTCACTAAACAGAGAACATTCCTGGTCATTCCTACTGCCTCTGATCTGGAGGACTCACTAAACAGAGAACATCCCTGGTCATCCCTACTGCCTCTGATCTGGAGGACTCACTAAACAGAGAACATCCCTGGTCATCCCTACTAGCCTCTGATCTGGTGGACTCACTAAACAGAGAACATCCCTGGTCATCCCTACTGTCTCTGATCTGGAGGACTCACTAAACAGGGAACATCCCTGCTCATCCCTACTGCGTCTGATCTGGTGGACTCACTAAACAGAGAACATCCCTGGTCATCACTACTGCCTCTGATCTGGTGGACTCACTAAACAGAGAACATCCCTGGTCATCCCTACTGCCTCTGATCTGGAGGACTCACTAAACAGAGAACATCCCTGGTCATCCCTACTGCCTCTGATCTGGTGGACTCACTAAACAGAGAACATCCCTGGTCATCCCTACTGCCTCTGATCTGGAGGACTCACTAAACAGAGAACATCCCTGGTCATCCCTACTGTCTCTGATCTGGAGGACTCACTAAACAGGGAACATCCCTGGTCATCCCTACTGCGTCTGATCTGGTGGACTCACTAAACAGAGAACATCCCTGGTCATCACTACTGCCTCTGATCTGGTGGACTCACTAAACAGAGAACATCCCTGGTCATCCCTACTGCCTCTGATCTGGTGGACTCACTAAACATAGAACATCCCTGGTCATCACTACTGCCTCTGATCTGGTGGACTCACTAAACAGGGAACATCCCTGGTCATCCCTACTGCCTCTGATCTGGAGGACTCACTAAACAGAGAACATCCCTGGTCATCCCTACTGCCTCTGATCTGGTGGACTCACTAAACAGAGAACATCCCTGGTCACCCCTACTGCCTCTGATCTGGTGGACTCACTAAACAGAGAACATCCCTGGTCATCCCTACTGCCACTGATCTGGAGGACTCACTAAACAGAGAACATCCCTGGTCATCACTACTGCCTCTGATCTGGTGGACTCACTAAACAGAGAACATCCCTGGTCGTCCCTACTGCCTCTGATCTGGAGGACTCACTAAACAGAGAACATCCCTGGTCATCCCTACTGTCTCTGATCTGGAGGACTCACTAAACAGAGAACATCCCTGGTCACCCCTACTGCCTCTGATCTGGTGGACTCACTAAACAGAGAACATCCCTGGTCACCCCTACTGCCTCTGATCTGGAGGACTCACTAAACAGAGAACATCCCTGGTCATCCCTACTGCCACTGATCTGGAGGACTCACTAAACAGAGAACATCCCTGGTCATCACTACTGCCTCTGATCTGGTGGACTCACTAAACAGAGAACATCCCTGGTCATCCCTACTGCCTCTGATCTGGAGGACTCACTAAACAGAGAACATCCCAGGTCATCCCTACTGTCTCTGATCTGGAGGACTCACTAAACAGAGAACATCCCAGGTCATCCCTACTGTCTCTGATCTGGAGGACTCACT
This sequence comes from Salvelinus fontinalis, assembly GCF_029448725.1. Taxonomy (NCBI): domain Eukaryota; kingdom Metazoa; phylum Chordata; class Actinopteri; order Salmoniformes; family Salmonidae; genus Salvelinus; species Salvelinus fontinalis. Next base: position 5,035,625 of record NC_074690.1, read on the forward strand.
AAACAGAGAACATTCCTGGTCATTCCTACTGCCTCTGATCTGGAGGACTCACTAAACAGAGAACATCCCTGGTCATCCCTACTGCCTCTGATCTGGAGGACTCACTAAACAGAGAACATCCCTGGTCGTCCCTACTGCCTCTGATCTGGAGGACTCACTAAACAGAGAACATCCCTGGTCATCCCTACTGCCTCTGATCTGGAGGACTCACTAAACAGAGAACATCCCTGGTCATCACTACTGCCTCTGATCTGGTGGACTCACTAAACAGAGAACATCCCTGGTCATCCCTACTGCCTCTGATCTGGAGGACTCACTAAACAGAGAACATCCCTGGTCATCCCTACTGCCTCTGATCTGGTGGACTCACTAAACAGAGAACATCCCTGGTCATCACTACTGCCTCTGATCTGGAGGACTCACTAAACAGAGAACATCCCTGGTCATCCCTACTGTCTCTGATCTGGAGGACTCATTAAACAGAGAACATCCCTGGTCATCCCTACTGCCTCTGATCTGGTGGACTCACTAAACACAAATGCTTCGTTTGTAAATGATGTCGAAATGTTCGAGTGTGCCTGTGGCTTTCCGTAAAATTAAATATATAGAAAAATCTATATACAGTGTGTGCAAATGTAGAAGAGTAGGGAGATAAGCAATAAATAGGCCATAGAGGTGAAAATAATTACAATTTAGCATTAATACTGGAGTGATAGATGTGCAGATGATGATGTGCAAGTAGAGATACTGGGGTGCAAGAGGGTAAATAATAAGGGGATGAGGTAGTTGGTTGGGCTATTTACAGATTGGCTGTGTACAGGTACAGTGATCAGTGAGCTGCTCTGATAGCTGGTGCTTAAAGTTAGAGAGGGAGATTTGAGTCTCCAGCTTCAGTGATTTTTACAATTCTTTCCAATCGTTGGCAGCAGAGAACTGGAAGGAAAGGCGGCCAAAGGAAGTGTTGGCTTTGGGATGACCAGTGAAATATACCTGCTGGAGCGCGTGCTACGGGTGGGTGTTGCTATGGTGACCAGTGAGATATACCTGCTGGAGCGCGTGCTACGGGTGGGTGTTGCTATGGTGACCAGTGAGCTGAGATAAGGTGGGGCTTTACCTAGCAAAGACTTATAGATGACCTGGAGCCAGTGGGTTTGGTGACGAATATGAAGCGAGGGCCAGCCAACGAGAGCATACAGATCGCAGTGGTGGGTAGTATATGGGGCTTTGGTGACAAAACGGATGGCACTGTGACAGACTGCATCCAAGTTGCTGAGTAGAGTGTTGGAGGCTATTTTGTAAATGACATCGCCGAAGTGGAGGATCGGTAGGATAGTCAGTTTTACGAGGGTATGTTTGGCAGCATGAGTGAAGGAGGCTTTGTTGCGATATAGGAAGCCAATTATAGATGTAACTTTGGATTGGAGATGCTTAATGTCAGTCTGGAAGGAGAGTTTACAGTCTAACCAGACACCTAGGTATTTATAGTTGTCCACATATTCTAAGTCAGAGCCGTCCAGAGTGGTGATGCTAGACGGGCGGGCGGGTGCAGGCAGCGATCAGTTTAAGAGCATGCATTTAGTTTTACTTGTATTTAAGAGCAGTTGGAGGCCACGGAAGGAGAGTTGTATGGCATTGAAGCTCGACTGGAGGTTAGTTAACACAGTGTCCAAAGAAGGGCATCAGATGTATACAGAATGGTGTTGTCTACGTGGAGGTGGATCAGAGACTCACCAGCAGCAAGAGCGACATCATTGATGTATACAGAGAAGAGTCGGTCCAAGAATTGAACCCTGTGGCACCCCCATAGAGACTGCCAGAGGTCCGGACAACAGGCCCTCCGATTTGACACACTGAACTCTGTCTGAGAAGTAGTTGGTGAACCAGGCGAGGCAATCATTTGAGAAACCAAGGCTATTGAGTCTGCTGATGAGGATGTGGTGATTGACAGAATCGAAAGCCTTGGCCAGGTCAATGAATACGGCTGCACAGTATTGTTTCTTATCGATGGCGGTTAAGATATCGTTTAGGACCTTGAGCGTGGCTGAGGTGCACCCATGACCACCTCGGAAATCAGATTGCATAGCGGAGAAGGTACGGTGGGATTCGAAATGGTCGGTAATCTGTTTGTTGACTTGGCTTTCGAAGACGTTAGAAAGGCAGGGTAGGATAGATATAGGTCTGTAGCAGTTAGGGTCTAGAGTGTTTGTCCCCCTTGAAGAGGGGGATGACCACGGCAGCTTTCCAATCTTTGGGAATCTCAGACGACACGAAAGAGAGGTTGAACAGGCTAGTAATAGGGGTGGCAACAATTTCAGCAGATCATTTTAGAAAGAGAGGGTCCATTGTCTAGCCCGGCAGATTTGTAGGGGTCCAGATTTTGCAGCTCTTTCAGAACATCAGATTTGGGAGAAGGAGAAATGGGGAAGGCTTGGGCGAGTTGCTGTGGGGGGTGCAGTGCTGTTGACCGGGGTAAGGGGTAGCCAGGTGGAAAGCATGGCCAGCCGTAGAGAAATGGCGATTCAGACATCTAGCCCGGGGCCATGCGTAGCAAGCTGGCAGAGGATGGAGTTTTTAGCCACTAATCTACGGCGTTTCCGTCGGTAGATTAGTGCGGTTCCGTGTGGTAGAGGGGACCAATCCAATTGGCAAAATAGATATAGTTATAGTGACCCAAGAAAAAAATTGGCCGATAGCTGTCTTATCGGCTGCTATCTGAATAAGTCTAACACATTGTTAGTAGGAGTCAGGGTTGGGGTCAATTCCATTTCAATTCCAATAAATAAAAAACACTTCAATACAAATGCAAAGTGTTTAAGGGAATTGGAATTTTAGTGTACTTCCTGAATTGAAGTGGAATTGAACCCAACCCTGGTAGGAGCCATCAGTGAGTTGTGTCTATTCTGTTGACAGTAAAACTCTTGTGATTATGTCCTTGTGTTCCAGCTGGTGGTGGGGTCCTGTGGTGACCTTACAGGACTGTCTGGCTGCCTTCTTCACCAGAGACGAGCTGAAAGGTGAGGACCTTGACTGTCTCTCTCTGTACCGTGATGCTTGAGGTCTCTGGTACCTGTTCAGAGTGTTACTGTCTCTCTCTGTACCGTGATGCTTGAGGTCTCTGGTACCTGTTCAGAGTGTTACTGACTGTCTCTCTCTGTACCATGATGCTAGAGGTCTCTGGTACCTGTTCAGAGCGTTACTGACTGTCTCTCTCTGTACCGTGATGCTAGAGGTCTCTGGTACCTGTTCAGAGTGTTACTGTCTCTCTCTGTACCGTGATGCTTGAGGTCTCTGGTACCTGTTCAGAGTGTTACTGACTGTCTCTCTCTGTACCGTGATGCTTGAGGTCTCTGGTACCTGTTCAGAGCGTTACTGACTGTCTCTCTCTGTACCGTGATGCTTGAGGTCTCTGGTACCTGTTCAGAGTGTTACTGACTGTCTCTCTCTGTACCGTGATGCTAGAGGTCTCTGGTACCTGTTCAGAGGGTTACTGACTGTCTCTCTCTCTGTACCGTGATGCTTGAGGTCTCTGGTACCTGTTCAGAGTGTTACTGACTGTCTCTCTCTGTGCCGTGATGCTTGAGGTCTCTGGTACCTGTTCAGAGGGTTACTGACTGTCTCTCTCTGTACCGTGATGCTTGAGGTCTCTGGTACCTGTTCAGAGGGTTACTGACTGTCTCTCTCTCTGTACCGTGATGCTTGAGGTCTCTGGTACCTGTTCAGAGGGTTACTGACTGTCTCTCTCTGTACCGTGATGCTAGAGGTCTCTGGTACCTGTTCAGAGGGTTACTGACTGTCTCTCTCTGTACCGTGATGCTAGAGGTCTCTGGTACCTGTTCAGAGGGTTACTGACTGTCTGTCTCTGTACCGTGATGCTTGAGGTCTCTGGTACCTGTTCAGAGGGTTACTGACTGTCTCTCTCTCTGCCGTGATGCTAGAGGTCTCTGGTACCTGTTCAGAGTGTTACTGACTGTCTCTGTACCGTGATGCTTGAGGTCTCTGGTACCTGTTCAGAGTGTTACTGACTGTCTCTCTCTCTGCCGTGATGCTAGAGGTCTCTGGTACCTGTTCAGAGTGTTACTGACTGTCTCTCTCTGTACCGTGATGCTAGAGGTCTCTGGTACCTGTTCAGAGGGTTACTGACTGTCTCTCTCTCTGTACCGTGATGCTTGAGGTCTCTGGTACCTGTTCAGAGTGTTACTGACTGTCTCTCTCTGTACCGTGATGCTTGAGGTCTCTGGTACCTGTTCAGAGTGTTACTGACTGTCTCTCTCTGTACCGTGATGCTTGAGGTCTCTGGTACCTGTTCAGAGTGTTACTGACTGTCTCTGTACCGTGATGCTTGAGGTCTCTGGTACCTGTTCAGAGTGTTACTGACTGTCTCTCTCTGTACCGTGATGCTAGAGGTCTCTGGTACCTGTTCAGAGTGTTACTGTCTCTCTCTGTACCGTGATGCTTGAGGTCTCTGGTACCTGTTCAGAGGGTTACTGACTGTCTCTCTCTGTACCGTGATGCTTGAGGTCTCTGGTACCTGTTCAGAGTGTTACTGACTGTCTCTCTCTGTACCGTGATGCTTGAGGTCTCTGGTACCTGTTCAGAGTGTTACTGACTGTCTCTCTCTGTACCGTGATGCTTGAGGTCTCTGGTACCTGTTCAGAGGGTTACTGACTGTCTCTCTCTCTGTACCGTGATGCTTGAGGTCTCTGGTACCTGTTCAGAGGGTTACTGACTGTCTCTCTCTGTACCGTGATGCTAGAGGTCTCTGGTACCTGTTCAGAGGGTTACTGACTGTCTCTGTACCGTGATGCTTGAGGTCTCTGGTACCTGTTCAGAGTGTTACTGTCTCTCTCTGTACCGTGATGCTTGAGGTCTCTGGTACCTGTTCAGAGTGTTACTGTCTCTCTCTGTACCGTGATGCTTGAGGTCTCTGGTACCTGTTCAGAGTGTTACTGACTGTCTCTCTCTGTACCGTGATGCTAGAGGTCTCTGGTACCTGTTCAGAGGGTTACTGACTGTCTCTCTCTCTGTATCGTGATGCTTGAGGTCTCTGGTACCTGTTCAGAGTGTTACTGACTGTCTCTCTCTGTACCGTGATGCTTGAGGTCTCTGGTACCTGTTCAGAGTGTTACTGTCTCTCTCTGTACCGTGATGCTTGAGGTCTCTGGTACCTGTTCAGAGCGTTACTGACTGTCTCTCTCTCTGTACCGTGATGCTTGAGGTCTCTGGTACCTGTTCAGAGCGTTACTGACTGTCTCTCTCTCTGTACCATGATGCTAGAGGTCTCTGGTACCTGTTCAGAGCGTTACTAACTGTGTTGTTTCTTAGGTGACAACATGTACAGCTGTGAGAAATGCAAAAAGTGAGTACCTGAACACCCCCCCCTCCCATTAACAAAATGATATGTAAATCATTACATAGATGACTGAATAGAACTCCTTCATGGTTTAACTCAGGAAACATGAATAAAGATTTAATAAAGACTGTTTTTTTCTCTGCTAGATTACGGAATGGAGTGAAATTCTGCAAAGTTCAGAGTGTACCAGAGGTGAGTGTTCAAACACTTTAGAAAAGCCACGAGGCTCATATTACAGCTGATATTACTGATATTACAGCTGATATTATTGATATTACAGCTGATATTACTGATATTACAGTATATACAGCGCATTTGGAAAGTTTTCAGACCCCCTTGACTTTTTCCCCCAACAAAATTTACGTTCCAGCCTTATTCTTAAATTGATTAAATAGTTTATTTTCCTCATCAATCTACACACAATACCCCATCATGACATCACAATACCCCATCATGACATCACAATACCCCATCATGACATCACAATACCCCATCATGACATCACAATACCCCTTCATGACATCACAATACCCCGTCATGACATCACAATACCCCGTCATGACAAAGCGAAAACAGGTTTTTAGAATAAAATAAATAAACTGAAATATCTTATTTACATAAGTATTCAGACCCTTTGCTATGAGACTGGAAATTGAGCTCAGATGTATCCTGTTTCCATTGATCATCCTTGAGATGTTTCTACAACTTGATTGGAGTCCACCTGTGGTGAATTCAATTGATTGGACATGATTTGGAAAGGCACACACCTGTCTATATAAGGTCCCACAGTTGACAGTGCATGTCAGAGCAAAAACCAAGCCATGAGGTTGAAGGAGTTGTTCGTAGAGCTCAGAGACATTGGGACCACCAAGACTCTTCCTAGAGCTGGCCACCCGGCCAAACTGAGCAATCGGGGGAGAAGGGCCTTTGTCAGGGAGGTGACCAAGAACCCGATAGTCACTCTGACAGAGCTCCAAAGTTCCTCTGTGGAGATGGGAAAACCTTCCAGAAGGACAACCATCTCTGCAGCACATGACAGCCCGCTTGGAGTTTGCCAAAAGACACAAGAATCTCTGGTCTGATGAAACCAAGATTGAACACTTTGGCCTGAATTCCAAGCCTCACATCTGGAGGAAACCTGGCACCATCCCTCCTGTGAAGCATGGTGGTGGCAGCATCATGCTGTGGGGATGTTTTTTAGTTTCAGGGCCTGAGACTAGTTATAATCGAGGGAAAGATGAATGGAGCAAGGGACAGAGAGATGCTTGATGAAAACCTGCTCCAGAGTGAAGGTTCACCTTCCAGCAGGACAACTACCCTAAGCACACAACCAAGACAATGCAGGAGTGGTTTCAGGACAAGTCTTCGAGTGGCCCAGCCAGAGCCCGGACTTGAACCTGATCGAACATCTCTGGAGACACCTGAAAATAGCTGTGCAGCGACGCTCCCCATCCAACCTGACAGAGCTTGAGAGGATCTGCAGAGAAGAATGGGAGAAACTCCCCAAATACAGGTGTGCCAAGCTTGTAGCGTCATACCCAAGAAGACTCAAGGCTGTAATCACTGCCAAAGGTGCTTCAACAAAGTACTGAGTAAAGGGTCTGAATACTTATGTAAATGTGATATTTCAGTTTTTAAAAATTATACATTTGCAAACATTTCTAAAATCCTGTTTTTGCTTTGTAATTTTGTGTGTGTGTAGATTGATGAGGACAAAAATATATATATTTTAGAATAAGGTTGTAACGTAACAAAATGTGGAAAAAGTGAAGGGGTCTGAATACTTTCAGAATGAGCTGTATATACACTACATGGCCAAAAGTATGCGGACACCCCTTCAAATTAGTGGGTTCAATTTCAGCCACACACGTTGCTGACAGGTGCATTTTTATATTTTAATTTAACCTTTATATTTCTAGGCAAGTCAGTTAAGAACAAATTCTTATTTTCAATGACGGCCTAGAAACGGTGGGTTAACTGCCTTGTTCAGGGGCAGAACAACAGATTTTTACCTTGTCAGCTCTTGGATTCGACCTTGCAACCTTTCGGTTACTAGTCCAACGCTCTAACCACTAGTCCACCTGCCTCTAACCACTAGTCCACCTGCCTCTAACCACTAGGCCACCTGCCTCTAACCACTAGGCCACCTGCCTCTAACCACTAGGCCACCTGCCTCTAACCACTAGGCCATCTGCCTCTAACCACTAGGCCATCTGCCTCTAACCACTAGGCTACCTGCCTCTAACCACTAGGCCACCTGCCTCTAACCACTAGGCTACCTGCCTCTAACCACTAGGCCATCTGCCTCTAACCACTAGTCCAACGCTCTAACCACTAGGCCATCTGCCTCTAACCACTAGGCTACCTGCCTCTAACCACTAGGATACCTGCCTCTAACCACTAGGCCATCTGCCTCTAACCACTAGGCTACCTGCCTCTAACCACTAGGCCATCTGCCTCTAACCACTAGTCCAACGCTCTAACCACTAGGCCACCTGCCTCTAACCACTAGTCCACCTGCCTCTAACCACTAGGCCACCTGCCTCTAACCACTAGGCCACCTGCCTCTAACCACTAGGCCACCTGCCTCTAACCACTAGGCTACCTGCCTCTAACCACTAGGCCATCTGCCTCTAACCACTAGTCCAACGCTCTAACCACTAGGCTACCTGCCTCTAACCACTAGGCTACCTGCCTCTAACCACTAGGCTACCTGCCTCTAACCACTAGGCTACCTGCCTCTAACCACTAGGCTACCTGCCTCTAACCACTAGGCCAACGCTCTAACCACTAGGCTACCTGCCTCTAACCACTAGTCCACCTGCCTCTAACCACTAGGCTACCTGCCTCTAACCACTAGGCTACCTGCCTCTAACCACTAGGCTACCTGCCTCTAACCACTAGGCTACCTGCCTCTAACCACTAGGCTACCTGCCTCTAACCACTAGGCCATCTGCCTCTAACCACTAGTCCAACGCTCTAACCACTAGGCCATCTGCCTCTAACCACTAGGCCATCTGCCTCTAACCACTAGGCTACCTGCCTCTAACCACTAGGCCACCTGCCTCTAACCACTAGGCCACCTGCCTCTAACCACTAGGCTACCTGCCTCTAACCACTAGGCCATCTGCCTCTAACCACTAGTCCAACGCTCTAACCACTAGGCCATCTGCCTCTAACCACTAGGCTACCTGCCTCTAACCACTAGGCTACCTGCCTCTAACCACTAGGCTACCTGCCTCTAACCACTAGGCTACCTGCCTCTAACCACTAGGCTACCTGCCTCTAACCACTAGGCTACCTGCCTCTAACCACTAGGCCAACGCTCTAACCACTAGGCCATCTGCCTCTAACCACTAGGCCACCTGCCTCTAACCACTAGGCCACCTGCCTCTAACCACTAGGCTACCTGCCTCTAACCACTAGGCCATCTGCCTCTAACCACTAGTCCAACGCTCTAACCACTAGGCCATCTGCCTCTAACCACTAGTCCAACGCTCTAACCACTAGGCCATCTGCCTCTAACCACTAGTCCAACGCTCTAACCACTAGGCCATCTGCCTCTAACCACTAGCCCAACGCTCTAACCACTAGGCCACCTACCGTGTATAAAATTGAGCACACAGCCATGCAATCTCCATAGACAAACATTGGCAGTAGAATGGCCCATACTGAAGACCTCAGGGATTTACAACATGGCACAAGTCAGTTTGTCAAATGTCTGCCCAGCTAGATGTCCCTGTGAAATCTAAGTTATTATTGTTATTATTGTTATTGTGAGGTGGAAACGTCGAGGAGCAACAACTGCTTGGCGAAGTGGTAGCTCACACCATCTGGCAGTTCGACGGACGAATCTGGGTTTGGCGGATGCCAGGAGAATGCTACCTGCCCCAATGCATAGTGCCAACTGTAAAGTTTGGTGGAGGAGGAATAATGGTCTGGGGCTGTTTTTCATAGTTCGGCCTAGTTCCGGTCTTAACGCTATAGCATACAATGTCATTCTAGACTATTCTATGCTTCCAACTTTGTGTCAACAGTTTGGGGAAGGCCCTTTCCTGTTTCAGCATGACAATGCCCCTTTGCAAAAAGCGAGGTCCATGCAGAAATGGTTTGTCGAGATCAGTGTGGAAGAACTTGACTGCCCTGCACAGAGCCCTGACTTCAACCCCATCAAACACCTTTGGGATGAATTGGAACGCCGACTCCAACATCAAAGAAAGAAAAGTGGAGGCTGTTATAGCAACGAAGGACCAACTCCATATTCCATGATTTTGTATGAGATGTTCGACGAGCAGGTGTCTACATACTTTTGGCCGTGAAGAGTGTGTGTGTGTGTGTGTGTGATTTATTGTCACATACATCAGACAGGTGCAGTGAATTGTGTTGTTTTACAGGGCAGTAGTACGGCGTCCCTGGAGCAAATTAGGTTGAAATGTTTTGCTTACAGATTTTTCACCTTGTCGGCTCGGGTATTCGAACCAGCCACCTTTCGGGTTAGTGGCCCACCGCTCTAATCGCTAGGCTACCTGCTACTAAACCAGGCAAAGTATTATTCAGTTACACTTTCAATTCAATATAATTATTAAATCATTTGTTTTTATTCCCTTTCCAGATTTTGTGTATCCACCTGAAGCGGTTTAGACACGAGCTGATGTTCTCCACTAAGATCGGGACTCACGTCTCCTTCCCATTGGAGGGCCTGGACTTGCAGCCCTTCCTGGCCAAGGATAGTTCCGCCCACACCACCTCCTATGACCTGCTGTCCGTCATCTGTCACCATGGCACCGCCAGCAGTGAGTGTTCGTTCAGGCCACACCCCCCCCTCTGAGATAAGGTCTGTTCTTATGGAGGTAGACAGAGGGATCTGGATTGACAGATAGAACTTGTTCTAGCGTGGACCTTGAGGGCTTTCACCATTTTATAAAATAATACACTTCATGGGGATTGTTATCCTTTTCTCATCTTGCAAAACCCATGATAACCTCCCTCCTCCTCCTCTCCCTATCCTCCTCCTCTCCCTCCTCTCCCTATCCTCCTCCTCTCCCTCCTCTCCCTAACCTCCTCCGCTCCCTCCTCCTACTCTCGCCAGGTGGTCACTACATAGCCTACTGCAGGAATGACCTGAACAACCTGTGGTATGAGTTTGATGACCAGAGCGTTACCGAGGTGTCAGAGTCCTGCGTCCAGAACGCTGAGGCCTACGTCCTGTTCTACAAGTAAGACAAACAGCATATCATATAACCAACACACCCTAGGAGTGGTATTATAAGTCCTCCTCTAGGAGTGGTATTATAACTACATCCTCCTCCTCTAGGAGTGGTATTATAACTACATCCTCCTCCTCTAGGAGTGGTATTATAACTACATCCTCCTCCTCTAGGAGTGGTATTATAACTACATCCTCCTCCTCTAGGAGTGGTATTATAACTACATCCTCCTCCTCTAGGAGTGGTATTATAACTACATCCTCCTCCTCTAGGAGTGGTATTATAACTACATCCTCCTCCTCTAGGAGTGGTATTATAACTACATCCTCCTCCTCTAGGAGTGGTATTATAACTACATCCTCCTCCTCTAGGAGTGGTATTATAACTACATCCTCCTCCTCTAGGAGTGGTATTATAACTACATCCTCCTCCTCTAGGAGTGGTATTATAACTACATCATCCTCCTCTAGGAGTGGTATTATAACTACATCCTCCTCCTCTAGGAGTGGTATTATAACTACATCCTCCTCCTCTAGGAGTGGTATTATAACTACATCCTCCTCCTCTAGGAGTGGTATTATAACTACATCCTCCTCCTCTAGGAGTGGTATTATAACTACATCCTCCTCCTCTAGGAGTGGTATTATAACTACATCCCCCTCCTCTAGGAGTGGTATTATAACTACATCCTCCTCCTCTAGGAGTGGTATTATAACTACATCCTCCTCCTCTAGGAGTGGTATTATAACTACATCCTCCTCCTCTAGGAGTGGTATTATAACTACATCCTCCTCCTCTAGGAGTGGTATTATAACTACATCCTCCTCCTCTAGGAGTGGTATTATAACTACATCCTCCTCCTCTAGGAGTGGTATTATAACTACATCCTCCTCCTCTAGGAGTGGTATTATAACTACATCCTCCTCCTCTAGGAGTGGTATTATAACTACATCCTCCTCCTCTAGGAGTGGTATTATAACTACATCCTCCTCCTCTAGGAGTGGTATTATAACTACATCCTCCTCCTCTAGGAGTGGTATTATAACTACATCCTCCTCCTCTAGGAGTGGTATTATAACTACATCCTCCTCCTCTAGGAGTGGTATTATAACTACATCCTCCTCCTCTAGGAGTGGTATTATAACTACATCCTCCTCCTCTAGGAGTGGTATTATAACTACATCCTCCTCCTCTAGGAGTGGTATTATAACTACATCCTCCTCCTCTAGGAGTGGTATTATAACTACATCCTCCTCCTCTAGGAGTGGTATTATAACTACATCCTCCTCCTCTAGGAGTGGTATTATAACTACATCCTCCTCCTCTAGGAGTGGTATTATAACTACATCCTCCTCCTCTAGGAGTGGTATTATAACTACATCCTCCTCCTCTAGGAGTGGTATTATAACTACATCCTCCTCCTCTAGGAGTGGTATTATAACTACATCCTCCTCCTCTAGGAGTGGTATTATAACTACATCCTCCTCCTCTAGGAGTGGTATTATAACTACATCCTCCTCCTCTAGGAGTGGTATTATAACTACATCCTCCTCCTCTAGGAGTGGTATTATAACTACATCCTCCTCCTCTAGGAGTGGTATTATAACTACATCCTCCTCCTCTAGGAGTGGTATTATAACTACATCCTCCTCCTCTAGGAGTGGTATTATAACTACATCCTCCTCCTCTAGGAGTGGTATTATAACTACATCCTCCTCCTCTAGGAGTGGTATTATAACTACATCCTCCTCCTCTAGGAGTGGTATTATAACTACATCCTCCTCCTCTAGGAGTGGTATTATAACTACATCCTCCTCCTCTAGGAGTGGTATTATAACTACATCCTCCTCCTCTAGGAGTGGTATTATAACTACACTCCTCTAGGAGTGGTATTATAACTACATCCTCCTCTAGGAGTGGTATTATAACTACATCCTCCTCTAGGAGTGGTATTATAACTACATCCTCCTCTAGGAGTGGTATTATAACTACATCCTCCTCCTCTAGGAGTGGTATTATAACTACATCCTCCTCCTCTAGGAGTGGTATTATAACTACATCCTCCTCCTCTAGGAGTGGTATTATAACTACATCCTCCTCCTCTAGGAGTGGTATTATAACTACATCCTCCTCCTCTAGGAGTGGTATTATAACTACATCCTCCTCCTCTAGGAGTGGTATTATAACTACATCCTCCTCCTCTAGGAGTGGTATTATAACTACATCCTCCTCCTCTAGGAGTGGTATTATAACTACATCCTCCTCCTCTAGGAGTGGTATTATAACTACATCCTCCTCCTCTAGGAGTGGTATTATAACTACATCCTCCTCCTCTAGGAGTGGTATTATAACTACATCCTCCTCCTCTAGGAGTGGTATTATAACTACATCCTCCTCCTCTAGGAGTGGTATTATAACTACATCCTCCTCCTCTAGGAGTGGTATTATAACTACATCCTCCTCCTCTAGGAGTGGTATTATAACTACATCCTCCTCCTCTAGGAGTGGTATTATAACTACATCCTCCTCCTCTAGGAGTGGTATTATAACTACATCCTCCTCCTCTAGGAGTGGTATTATAACTACATCCTCCTCCTCTAGGAGTGGTATTATAACTACATCCTCCTCCTCTAGGAGTGGTATTATAACTACATCCTCCTCCTCTAGGAGTGGTATTATAACTACATCCTCCTCCTCTAGGAGTGGTATTATAACTACATCCTCCTCCTCTAGGAGTGGTATTATAACTACATCCTCCTCCTCTAGGAGTGGTATTATAACTACATCCTCCTCCTCTAGGAGTGGTATTATAACTACATCCTCCTCCTCTAGGAGTGGTATTATAACTACATCCTCCTCCTCTAGGAGTGGTATTATAACTACATCCTCCTCCTCTAGGAGTGGTATTATAACTACATCCTCCTCCTCTAGGAGTGGTATTATAACTACATCCTCCTCCTCTAGGAGTGGTATTATAACTACATCCTCTAGGAGTGGTATTATAAGTCCTCCTCTAGGAGTGGTATTATAACTACATCCTCCTCCTCTAGGAGTGGTATTATAACTACATCCTCCTCCTCTAGGAGTGGTATTATAACTACATCCTCCTCCTCTAGGAGTGGTATTATAACTACATCCTCCTCCTCTAGGAGTGGTATTATAACTACATCCTCCTCCTCTAGGAGTGGTATTATAACTACATCCTCCTCCTCTAGGAGTGGTATTATAACTACATCCTCCTCCTCTAGGAGTGGTATTATAACTACATCCTCCTCCTCTAGGAGTGGTATTATAACTACATCCTCCTCCTCTAGGAGTGGTATTATAACTACATCCTCCTCCTCTAGGAGTGGTATTATAACTACATCCTCCTCCTCTAGGAGTGGTATTATAACTACATCCTCCTCCTCTAGGAGTGGTATTATAACTACATCCTCCTCCTCTAGGAGTGGTATTATAACTACATCCTCCTCCTCTAGGAGTGGTATTATAACTACATCCTCCTCCTCTAGGAGTGGTATTATAACTACATCCTCCTCCTCTAGGAGTGGTATTATAACTACATCCTCCTCCTCTAGGAGTGGTATTATAACTACATCCTCCTCCTCTAGGAGTGGTATTATAACTACATCCTCCTCCTCTAGGAGTGGTATTATAACTACATCCTCCTCCTCTAGGAGTGGTATTATAACTACATCCTCCTCCTCTAGGAGTGGTATTATAACTACATCCTCCTCCTCTAGGAGTGGTATTATAACTACATCCTCCTCCTCTAGGAGTGGTATTATAACTACATCCTCCTCCTCTAGGAGTGGTATTATAACTACATCCTCCTCCTCTAGGAGTGGTATTATAACTACATCCTCCTCCTCTAGGAGTGGTATTATAACTACATCCTCCTCCTCTAGGAGTGGTATTATAACTACATCCTCCTCCTCTAGGAGTGGTATTATAACTACATCCTCCTCCTCTAGGAGTGGTATTATAACTACATCCTCCTCCTCTAGGAGTGGTATTATAACTACATCCTCCTCCTCTAGGAGTGGTATTATAACTACATCCTCCTCCTCTAGGAGTGGTATTATAACTACATCCTCCTCCTCTAGGAGTGGTATTATAACTACATCCTCCTCCTCTAGGAGTGGTATTATAACTACATCCTCCTCCTCTAGGAGTGGTATTATAACTACATCCTCCTCCTCTAGGAGTGGTATTATAACTACATCCTCCTCCTCTAGGAGTGGTATTATAACTACATCCTCCTCCTCTAGGAGTGGTATTATAACTACACCTCCTCCTCTAGGAGTGGTATTATAACTACATCCTCCTCCTCTAGGAGTGGTATTATAACTACATCCTCCTCCTCTAGGAGTGGTATTATAACTACATCCTCCTCCTCTAGGAGTGGTATTATAACTACATCCTCCTCCTCTAGGAGTGGTATTATAACTACATCCTCCTCCTCTAGGAGTGGTATTATAACTACATCCTCCTCCTCTAGGAGTGGTATTATAACTACATCCTCCTCCTCTAGGAGTGGTATTATAACTACATCCTCCTCCTCTAGGAGTGGTATTATAACTACATCCTCCTCCTCTAGGAGTGGTATTATAACTACATCCTCCTCCTCTAGGAGTGGTATTATAACTACATCCTCCTCCTCTAGGAGTGGTATTATAACTACATCCTCCTCCTCTAGGAGTGGTATTATAACTACATCCTCCTCCTCTAGGAGTGGTATTATAACTACATCCTCCTCCTCTAGGAGTGGTATTATAACTACATCCTCCTCCTCTAGGAGTGGTATTATAACTACATCCTCCTCCTCTAGGAGTGGTATTATAACTACATCCTCCTCCTCTAGGAGTGGTATTATAACTACATCCTCCTCCTCTAGGAGTGGTATTATAACTACATCCTCCTCCTCTAGGAGTGGTATTATAACTACATCCTCCTCCTCTAGGAGTGGTATTATAACTACATCCTCCTCCTCTAGGAGTGGTATTATAACTACATCCTCCTCCTCTAGGAGTGGTATTATAACTACATCCTCCTCCTCTAGGAGTGGTATTATAACTACATCCTCCTCCTCTAGGAGTGGTATTATAACTACATCCTCCTCCTCTAGGAGTGGTATTATAACTACATCCTCCTCCTCTAGGAGTGGTATTATAACTACATCCTCCTCCTCTAGGAGTGGTATTATAACTACATCCTCCTCCTCTAGGAGTGGTATTATAACTACATCCTCCTCCTCTAGGAGTGGTATTATAACTACATCCTCCTCCTCTAGGAGTGGTATTATAACTACATCCTCCTCCTCTAGGAGTGGTATTATAACTACATCCTCCTCCTCTAGGAGTGGTATTATAACTACATCCTCCTCCTCTAGGAGTGGTATTATAACTACATCCTCCTCCTCTAGGAGTGGTATTATAACTACATCCTCCTCCTCTAGGAGTGGTATTATAACTACATCCTCCTCCTCTAGGAGTGGTATTATAACTACATCCTCCTCCTCTAGGAGTGGTATTATAACTACATCCTCCTCCTCTAGGAGTGGTATTATAACTACATCCTCCTCCTCTAGGAGTGGTATTATAACTACATCCTCCTCCTCTAGGAGTGGTATTATAACTACATCCTCCTCCTCTAGGAGTGGTATTATAACTACATCCTCCTCCTCTAGGAGTGGTATTATAACTACATCCTCCTCCTCTAGGAGTGGTATTATAACTACATCCTCCTCCTCTAGGAGTGGTATTATAACTACATCCTCCTCCTCTAGGAGTGGTATTATAACTACATCCTCCTCCTCTAGGAGTGGTATTATAACTACATCCTCCTCCTCTAGGAGTGGTATTATAACTACATCCTCCTCCTCTAGGAGTGGTATTATAACTACATCCTCCTCCTCTAGGAGTGGTATTATAACTACATCCTCCTCCTCTAGGAGTGGTATTATAACTACATCCTCCTCCTCTAGGAGTGGTATTATAACTACATCCTCCTCCTCTAGGAGTGGTATTATAACTACATCCTCCTCCTCTAGGAGTGGTATTATAACTACATCCTCCTCCTCTAGGAGTGGTATTATAACTACATCCTCCTCCTCTAGGAGTGGTATTATAACTACATCCTCCTCCTCTAGGAGTGGTATTATAACTACATCCTCCTCCTCTAGGAGTGGTATTATAACTACATCCTCCTCCTCTAGGAGTGGTATTATAACTACATCCTCCTCCTCTAGGAGTGGTATTATAACTACATCCTCCTCCTCTAGGAGTGGTATTATAACTACATCCTCCTCCTCTAGGAGTGGTATTATAACTACATCCTCCTCCTCTAGGAGTGGTATTATAACTACATCCTCCTCCTCTAGGAGTGGTATTATAACTACATCCTCCTCCTCTAGGAGTGGTATTATAACTACATCCTCCTCCTCTAGGAGTGGTATTATAACTACATCCTCCTCCTCTAGGAGTGGTATTATAACTACATCCTCCTCCTCTAGGAGTGGTATTATAACTACATCCTCCTCCTCTAGGAGTGGTATTATAACTACATCCTCCTCCTCTAGGAGTGGTATTATAACTACATCCTCCTCCTCTAGGAGTGGTATTATAACTACATCCTCCTCCTCTAGGAGTGGTATTATAACTACATCCTCCTCCTCTAGGAGTGGTATTATAACTACATCCTCCTCCTCTAGGAGTGGTATTATAACTACATCCTCCTCCTCTAGGAGTGGTATTATAACTACATCCTCCTCCTCTAGGAGTGGTATTATAACTACATCCTCCTCCTCTAGGAGTGGTATTATAACTACATCCTCCTCCTCTAGGAGTGGTATTATAACTACATCCTCCTCCTCTAGGAGTGGTATTATAACTACATCCTCCTCCTCTAGGAGTGGTATTATAACTACATCCTCCTCCTCTAGGAGTGGTATTATAACTACATCCTCCTCCTCTAGGAGTGGTATTATAACTACATCCTCCTCCTCTAGGAGTGGTATTATAACTACATCCTCCTCCTCTAGGAGTGGTATTATAACTACATCCTCCTCCTCTAGGAGTGGTATTATAACTACATCCTCCTCCTCTAGGAGTGGTATTATAACTACATCCTCCTCCTCTAGGAGTGGTATTATAACTACATCCTCCTCCTCTAGGAGTGGTATTATAACTACATCCTCCTCCTCTAGGAGTGGTATTATAACTACATCCTCCTCCTCTAGGAGTGGTATTATAACTACATCCTCCTCCTCTAGGAGTGGTATTATAACTACATCCTCCTCCTCTAGGAGTGGTATTATAACTACATCCTCCTCCTCTAGGAGTGGTATTATAACTACATCCTCCTCCTCTAGGAGTGGTATTATAACTACATCCTCCTCCTCTAGGAGTGGTATTATAACTACATCCTCCTCCTCTAGGAGTGGTATTATAACTACATCCTCCTCCTCTAGGAGTGGTATTATAACTACATCCTCCTCTAGGAGTGGTATTATAACTACATCCTCTAGGAGTGGTATTATAACTACATCCTCCTCCTCTAGGAGTGGTATTATAACTACATCCTCCTCCTCTAGGAGTGGTATTATAACTACATCCTCCTCCTCTAGGAGTGGTATTATAACTACATCCTCCTCCTCTAGGAGTGGTATTATAACTACATCCTCCTCCTCTAGGAGTGGTATTATAACTACATCCTCCTCCTCTAGGAGTGGTATTATAACTACATCCTCCTCCTCTAGGAGTGGTATTATAACTACATCCTCCTCCTCTAGGAGTGGTATTATAACTACATCCTCCTCCTCTAGGAGTGGTATTATAACTACATCCTCCTCCTCTAGGAGTGGTATTATAACTACATCCTCCTCCTCTAGGAGTGGTATTATAACTACATCCTCCTCCTCTAGGAGTGGTATTATAACTACATCCTCCTCCTCTAGGAGTGGTATTATAACTACATCCTCCTCCTCTAGGAGTGGTATTATAACTACATCCTCCTCCTCTAGGAGTGGTATTATAACTACATCCTCCTCCTCTAGGAGTGGTATTATAACTACATCCTCCTCCTCTAGGAGTGGTATTATAACTACATCCTCCTCCTCTAGGAGTGGTATTATAACTACATCCTCCTCCTCTAGGAGTGGTATTATAACTACATCCTCCTCCTCTAGGAGTGGTATTATAACTACATCCTCCTCCTCTAGGAGTGGTATTATAACTACATCCTCCTCCTCTAGGAGTGGTATTATAACTACATCCTCCTCCTCTAGGAGTGGTATTATAACTACATCCTCCTCCTCTAGGAGTGGTATTATAACTACATCCTCCTCCTCTAGGAGTGGTATTATAACTACATCCTCCTCCTCTAGGAGTGGTATTATAACTACATCCTCCTCCTCTAGGAGTGGTATTATAACTACATCCTCCTCCTCTAGGAGTGGTATTATAACTACATCCTCCTCCTCTAGGAGTGGTATTATAACTACATCCTCCTCCTCTAGGAGTGGTATTATAACTACATCCTCCTCCTCTAGGAGTGGTATTATAACTACATCCTCCTCCTCTAGGAGTGGTATTATAACTACATCCTCCTCCTCTAGGAGTGGTATTATAACTACATCCTCCTCCTCTAGGAGTGGTATTATAACTACATCCTCCTCCTCTAGGAGTGGTATTATAACTACATCCTCCTCCTCTAGGAGTGGTATTATAACTACATCCTCCTCCTCTAGGAGTGGTATTATAACTACATCCTCCTCCTCTAGGAGTGGTATTATAACTACATCCTCCTCCTCTAGGAGTGGTATTATAACTACATCCTCCTCCTCTAGGAGTGGTATTATAACTACATCCTCCTCCTCTAGGAGTGGTATTATAACTACATCCTCCTCCTCTAGGAGTGGTATTATAACTACATCCTCCTCCTCTAGGAGTGGTATTATAACTACATCCTCCTCCTCTAGGAGTGGTATTATAACTACATCCTCCTCCTCTAGGAGTGGTATTATAACTACATCCTCCTCCTCTAGGAGTGGTATTATAACTACATCCTCCTCCTCTAGGAGTGGTATTATAACTACATCCTCCTCCTCTAGGAGTGGTATTATAACTACATCCTCCTCCTCTAGGAGTGGTATTATAACTACATCCTCCTCCTCTAGGAGTGGTATTATAACTACATCCTCCTCCTCTAGGAGTGGTATTATAACTACATCCTCCTCCTCTAGGAGTGGTATTATAACTACATCCTCCTCCTCTAGGAGTGGTATTATAACTACATCCTCCTCCTCTAGGAGTGGTATTATAACTACATCCTCCTCCTCTAGGAGTGGTATTATAACTACATCCTCCTCCTCTAGGAGTGGTATTATAACTACATCCTCCTCCTCTAGGAGTGGTATTATAACTACATCCTCCTCCTCTAGGAGTGGTATTATAACTACATCCTCCTCCTCTAGGAGTGGTATTATAACTACATCCTCCTCCTCTAGGAGTGGTATTATAACTACATCCTCCTCCTCTAGGAGTGGTATTATAACTACATCCTCCTCCTCTAGGAGTGGTATTATAACTACATCCTCCTCCTCTAGGAGTGGTATTATAACTACATCCTCCTCCTCTAGGAGTGGTATTATAACTACATCCTCCTCCTCTAGGAGTGGTATTATAACTACATCCTCCTCCTCTAGGAGTGGTATTATAACTACATCCTCCTCCTCTAGGAGTGGTATTATAACTACATCCTCCTCCTCTAGGAGTGGTATTATAACTACATCCTCCTCCTCTAGGAGTGGTATTATAACTACATCCTCCTCCTCTAGGAGTGGTATTATAACTACATCCTCCTCCTCTAGGAGTGGTATTATAACTACATCCTCCTCCTCTAGGAGTGGTATTATAACTACATCCTCCTCCTCTAGGAGTGGTATTATAACTACATCCTCCTCCTCTAGGAGTGGTATTATAACTACATCCTCCTCCTCTAGGAGTGGTATTATAACTACATCCTCCTCCTCTAGGAGTGGTATTATAACTACATCCTCCTCCTCTAGGAGTGGTATTATAACTACATCCTCCTCCTCTAGGAGTGGTATTATAACTACATCCTCCTCCTCTAGGAGTGGTATTATAACTACATCCTCCTCCTCTAGGAGTGGTATTATAACTACATCCTCCTCCTCTAGGAGTGGTATTATAACTACATCCTCCTCCTCTAGGAGTGGTATTATAACTACATCCTCCTCCTCTAGGAGTGGTATTATAACTACATCCTCCTCCTCTAGGAGTGGTATTATAACTACATCCTCCTCCTCTAGGAGTGGTATTATAACTACATCCTCCTCCTCTAGGAGTGGTATTATAACTACATCCTCCTCCTCTAGGAGTGGTATTATAACTACATCCTCCTCCTCTAGGAGTGGTATTATAACTACATCCTCCTCCTCTAGGAGTGGTATTATAACTACATCCTCCTCCTCTAGGAGTGGTATTATAACTACATCCTCCTCCTCTAGGAGTGGTATTATAACTACATCCTCCTCCTCTAGGAGTGGTATTATAACTACATCCTCCTCCTCTAGGAGTGGTATTATAACTACATCCTCCTCCTCTAGGAGTGGTATTATAACTACATCCTCCTCCTCTAGGAGTGGTATTATAACTACATCCTCCTCCTCTAGGAGTGGTATTATAACTACATCCTCCTCCTCTAGGAGTGGTATTATAACTACATCCTCCTCCTCTAGGAGTGGTATTATAACTACATCCTCCTCCTCTAGGAGTGGTATTATAACTACATCCTCCTCCTCTAGGAGTGGTATTATAACTACATCCTCCTCCTCTAGGAGTGGTATTATAACTACATCCTCCTCCTCTAGGAGTGGTATTATAACTACATCCTCCTCCTCTAGGAGTGGTATTATAACTACATCCTCCTCCTCTAGGAGTGGTATTATAACTACATCCTCCTCCTCTAGGAGTGGTATTATAACTACATCCTCCTCCTCTAGGAGTGGTATTATAACTACATCCTCCTCCTCTAGGAGTGGTATTATAACTACATCCTCCTCCTCTAGGAGTGGTATTATAACTACATCCTCCTCCTCTAGGAGTGGTATTATAACTACATCCTCCTCCTCTAGGAGTGGTATTATAACTACATCCTCCTCCTCTAGGAGTGGTATTATAACTACATCCTCCTCCTCTAGGAGTGGTATTATAACTACATCCTCCTCCTCTAGGAGTGGTATTATAACTACATCCTCCTCCTCTAGGAGTGGTATTATAACTACATCCTCCTCCTCTAGGAGTGGTATTATAACTACATCCTCCTCCTCTAGGAGTGGTATTATAACTACATCCTCCTCCTCTAGGAGTGGTATTATAACTACATCCTCCTCCTCTAGGAGTGGTATTATAACTACATCCTCCTCCTCTAGGAGTGGTATTATAACTACATCCTCCTCCTCTAGGAGTGGTATTATAACTACATCCTCCTCCTCTAGGAGTGGTATTATAACTACATCCTCCTCCTCTAGGAGTGGTATTATAACTACATCCTCCTCCTCTAGGAGTGGTATTATAACTACATCCTCCTCCTCTAGGAGTGGTATTATAACTACATCCTCCTCCTCTAGGAGTGGTATTATAACTACATCCTCCTCCTCTAGGAGTGGTATTATAACTACATCCTCCTCCTCTAGGAGTGGTATTATAACTACATCCTCCTCCTCTAGGAGTGGTATTATAACTACATCCTCCTCCTCTAGGAGTGGTATTATAACTACATCCTCCTCCTCTAGGAGTGGTATTATAACTACATCCTCCTCCTCTAGGAGTGGTATTATAACTACATCCTCCTCCTCTAGGAGTGGTATTATAACTACATCCTCCTCCTCTAGGAGTGGTATTATAACTACATCCTCCTCCTCTAGGAGTGGTATTATAACTACATCCTCCTCCTCTAGGAGTGGTATTATAACTACATCCTCCTCCTCTAGGAGTGGTATTATAACTACATCCTCCTCCTCTAGGAGTGGTATTATAACTACATCCTCCTCCTCTAGGAGTGGTATTATAACTACATCCTCCTCCTCTAGGAGTGGTATTATAACTACATCCTCCTCCTCTAGGAGTGGTATTATAACTACATCCTCCTCCTCTAGGAGTGGTATTATAACTACATCCTCCTCCTCTAGGAGTGGTATTATAACTACATCCTCCTCCTCTAGGAGTGGTATTATAACTACATCCTCCTCCTCTAGGAGTGGTATTATAACTACATCCTCCTCCTCTAGGAGTGGTATTATAACTACATCCTCCTCCTCTAGGAGTGGTATTATAACTACATCCTCCTCCTCTAGGAGTGGTATTATAACTACATCCTCCTCCTCTAGGAGTGGTATTATAACTACATCCTCCTCCTCTAGGAGTGGTATTATAACTACATCCTCCTCCTCTAGGAGTGGTATTATAACTACATCCTCCTCCTCTAGGAGTGGTATTATAACTACATCCTCCTCCTCTAGGAGTGGTATTATAACTACATCCTCCTCCTCTAGGAGTGGTATTATAACTACATCCTCCTCCTCTAGGAGTGGTATTATAACTACATCCTCCTCCTCTAGGAGTGGTATTATAACTACATCCTCCTCCTCTAGGAGTGGTATTATAACTACATCCTCCTCCTCTAGGAGTGGTATTATAACTACATCCTCCTCCTCTAGGAGTGGTATTATAACTACATCCTCCTCCTCTAGGAGTGGTATTATAACTACATCCTCCTCCTCTAGGAGTGGTATTATAACTACATCCTCCTCCTCTAGGAGTGGTATTATAACTACATCCTCCTCCTCTAGGAGTGGTATTATAACTACATCCTCCTCCTCTAGGAGTGGTATTATAACTACATCCTCCTCCTCTAGGAGTGGTATTATAACTACATCCTCCTCCTCTAGGAGTGGTATTATAACTACATCCTCCTCCTCTAGGAGTGGTATTATAACTACATCCTCCTCCTCTAGGAGTGGTATTATAACTACATCCTCCTCCTCTAGGAGTGGTATTATAACTACATCCTCCTCCTCTAGGAGTGGTATTATAACTACATCCTCCTCCTCTAGGAGTGGTATTATAACTACATCCTCCTCCTCTAGGAGTGGTATTATAACTACATCCTCCTCCTCTAGGAGTGGTATTATAACTACATCCTCCTCCTCTAGGAGTGGTATTATAACTACATCCTCCTCCTCTAGGAGTGGTATTATAACTACATCCTCCTCCTCTAGGAGTGGTATTATAACTACATCCTCCTCCTCTAGGAGTGGTATTATAACTACATCCTCCTCCTCTAGGAGTGGTATTATAACTACATCCTCCTCCTCTAGGAGTGGTATTATAACTACATCCTCCTCCTCTAGGAGTGGTATTATAACTACATCCTCCTCCTCTAGGAGTGGTATTATAACTACATCCTCCTCCTCTAGGAGTGGTATTATAACTACATCCTCCTCCTCTAGGAGTGGTATTATAACTACATCCTCCTCCTCTAGGAGTGGTATTATAACTACATCCTCCTCCTCTAGGAGTGGTATTATAACTACATCCTCCTCCTCTAGGAGTGGTATTATAACTACATCCTCCTCCTCTAGGAGTGGTATTATAACTACATCCTCCTCCTCTAGGAGTGGTATTATAACTACATCCTCCTCCTCTAGGAGTGGTATTATAACTACATCCTCCTCCTCTAGGAGTGGTATTATAACTACATCCTCCTCCTCTAGGAGTGGTATTATAACTACATCCTCCTCCTCTAGGAGTGGTATTATAACTACATCCTCCTCCTCTAGGAGTGGTATTATAACTACATCCTCCTCCTCTAGGAGTGGTATTATAACTACATCCTCCTCCTCTAGGAGTGGTATTATAACTACATCCTCCTCCTCTAGGAGTGGTATTATAACTACATCCTCCTCCTCTAGGAGTGGTATTATAACTACATCCTCCTCCTCTAGGAGTGGTATTATAACTACATCCTCCTCCTCTAGGAGTGGTATTATAACTACATCCTCCTCCTCTAGGAGTGGTATTATAACTACATCCTCCTCCTCTAGGAGTGGTATTATAACTACATCCTCCTCCTCTAGGAGTGGTATTATAACTACATCCTCCTCCTCTAGGAGTGGTATTATAACTACATCCTCCTCCTCTAGGAGTGGTATTATAACTACATCCTCCTCCTCTAGGAGTGGTATTATAACTACATCCTCCTCCTCTAGGAGTGGTATTATAACTACATCCTCCTCCTCTAGGAGTGGTATTATAACTACATCCTCCTCCTCTAGGAGTGGTATTATAACTACATCCTCCTCCTCTAGGAGTGGTATTATAACTACATCCTCCTCCTCTAGGAGTGGTATTATAACTACATCCTCCTCCTCTAGGAGTGGTATTATAACTACATCCTCCTCCTCTAGGAGTGGTATTATAACTACATCCTCCTCCTCTAGGAGTGGTATTATAACTACATCCTCCTCCTCTAGGAGTGGTATTATAACTACATCCTCCTCCTCTAGGAGTGGTATTATAACTACATCCTCCTCCTCTAGGAGTGGTATTATAACTACATCCTCCTCCTCTAGGAGTGGTATTATAACTACATCCTCCTCCTCTAGGAGTGGTATTATAACTACATCCTCCTCCTCTAGGAGTGGTATTATAACTACATCCTCCTCCTCTAGGAGTGGTATTATAACTACATCCTCCTCCTCTAGGAGTGGTATTATAACTACATCCTCCTCCTCTAGGAGTGGTATTATAACTACATCCTCCTCCTCTAGGAGTGGTATTATAACTACATCCTCCTCCTCTAGGAGTGGTATTATAACTACATCCTCCTCCTCTAGGAGTGGTATTATAACTACATCCTCCTCCTCTAGGAGTGGTATTATAACTACATCCTCCTCCTCTAGGAGTGGTATTATAACTACATCCTCCTCCTCTAGGAGTGGTATTATAACTACATCCTCCTCCTCTAGGAGTGGTATTATAACTACATCCTCCTCCTCTAGGAGTGGTATTATAACTACATCCTCCTCCTCTAGGAGTGGTATTATAACTACATCCTCCTCCTCTAGGAGTGGTATTATAACTACATCCTCCTCCTCTAGGAGTGGTATTATAACTACATCCTCCTCCTCTAGGAGTGGTATTATAACTACATCCTCCTCCTCTAGGAGTGGTATTATAACTACATCCTCCTCCTCTAGGAGTGGTATTATAACTACATCCTCCTCCTCTAGGAGTGGTATTATAACTACATCCTCCTCCTCTAGGAGTGGTATTATAACTACATCCTCCTCCTCTAGGAGTGGTATTATAACTACATCCTCCTCCTCTAGGAGTGGTATTATAACTACATCCTCCTCCTCTAGGAGTGGTATTATAACTACATCCTCCTCCTCTAGGAGTGGTATTATAACTACATCCTCCTCCTCTAGGAGTGGTATTATAACTACATCCTCCTCCTCTAGGAGTGGTATTATAACTACATCCTCCTCCTCTAGGAGTGGTATTATAACTACATCCTCCTCCTCTAGGAGTGGTATTATAACTACATCCTCCTCCTCTAGGAGTGGTATTATAACTACATCCTCCTCCTCTAGGAGTGGTATTATAACTACATCCTCCTCCTCTAGGAGTGGTATTATAACTACATCCTCCTCCTCTAGGAGTGGTATTATAACTACATCCTCCTCCTCTAGGAGTGGTATTATAACTACATCCTCCTCCTCTAGGAGTGGTATTATAACTACATCCTCCTCCTCTAGGAGTGGTATTATAACTACATCCTCCTCCTCTAGGAGTGGTATTATAACTACATCCTCCTCCTCTAGGAGTGGTATTATAACTACATCCTCCTCCTCTAGGAGTGGTATTATAACTACATCCTCCTCCTCTAGGAGTGGTATTATAACTACATCCTCCTCCTCTAGGAGTGGTATTATAACTACATCCTCCTCCTCTAGGAGTGGTATTATAACTACATCCTCCTCCTCTAGGAGTGGTATTATAACTACATCCTCCTCCTCTAGGAGTGGTATTATAACTACATCCTCCTCCTCTAGGAGTGGTATTATAACTACATCCTCCTCCTCTAGGAGTGGTATTATAACTACATCCTCCTCCTCTAGGAGTGGTATTATAACTACATCCTCCTCCTCTAGGAGTGGTATTATAACTACATCCTCCTCCTCTAGGAGTGGTATTATAACTACATCCTCCTCCTCTAGGAGTGGTATTATAACTACATCCTCCTCCTCTAGGAGTGGTATTATAACTACATCCTCCTCCTCTAGGAGTGGTATTATAACTACATCCTCCTCCTCTAGGAGTGGTATTATAACTACATCCTCCTCCTCTAGGAGTGGTATTATAACTACATCCTCCTCCTCTAGGAGTGGTATTATAACTACATCCTCCTCCTCTAGGAGTGGTATTATAACTACATCCTCCTCCTCTAGGAGTGGTATTATAACTACATCCTCCTCCTCTAGGAGTGGTATTATAACTACATCCTCCTCCTCTAGGAGTGGTATTATAACTACATCCTCCTCCTCTAGGAGTGGTATTATAACTACATCCTCCTCCTCTAGGAGTGGTATTATAACTACATCCTCCTCCTCTAGGAGTGGTATTATAACTACATCCTCCTCCTCTAGGAGTGGTATTATAACTACATCCTCCTCCTCTAGGAGTGGTATTATAACTACATCCTCCTCCTCTAGGAGTGGTATTATAACTACATCCTCCTCCTCTAGGAGTGGTATTATAACTACATCCTCCTCCTCTAGGAGTGGTATTATAACTACATCCTCCTCCTCTAGGAGTGGTATTATAACTACATCCTCCTCCTCTAGGAGTGGTATTATAACTACATCCTCCTCCTCTAGGAGTGGTATTATAACTACATCCTCCTCCTCTAGGAGTGGTATTATAACTACATCCTCCTCCTCTAGGAGTGGTATTATAACTACATCCTCCTCCTCTAGGAGTGGTATTATAACTACATCCTCCTCCTCTAGGAGTGGTATTATAACTACATCCTCCTCCTCTAGGAGTGGTATTATAACTACATCCTCCTCCTCTAGGAGTGGTATTATAACTACATCCTCCTCCTCTAGGAGTGGTATTATAACTACATCCTCCTCCTCTAGGAGTGGTATTATAACTACATCCTCCTCCTCTAGGAGTGGTATTATAACTACATCCTCCTCCTCTAGGAGTGGTATTATAACTACATCCTCCTCCTCTAGGAGTGGTATTATAACTACATCCTCCTCCTCTAGGAGTGGTATTATAACTACATCCTCCTCCTCTAGGAGTGGTATTATAACTACATCCTCCTCCTCTAGGAGTGGTATTATAACTACATCCTCCTCCTCTAGGAGTGGTATTATAACTACATCCTCCTCCTCTAGGAGTGGTATTATAACTACATCCTCCTCCTCTAGGAGTGGTATTATAACTACATCCTCCTCCTCTAGGAGTGGTATTATAACTACATCCTCCTCCTCTAGGAGTGGTATTATAACTACATCCTCCTCCTCTAGGAGTGGTATTATAACTACATCCTCCTCCTCTAGGAGTGGTATTATAACTACATCCTCCTCCTCTAGGAGTGGTATTATAACTACATCCTCCTCCTCTAGGAGTGGTATTATAACTACATCCTCCTCCTCTAGGAGTGGTATTATAACTACATCCTCCTCCTCTAGGAGTGGTATTATAACTACATCCTCCTCCTCTAGGAGTGGTATTATAACTACATCCTCCTCCTCTAGGAGTGGTATTATAACTACATCCTCCTCCTCTAGGAGTGGTATTATAACTACATCCTCCTCCTCTAGGAGTGGTATTATAACTACATCCTCCTCCTCTAGGAGTGGTATTATAACTACATCCTCCTCCTCTAGGAGTGGTATTATAACTACATCCTCCTCCTCTAGGAGTGGTATTATAACTACATCCTCCTCCTCTAGGAGTGGTATTATAACTACATCCTCCTCCTCTAGGAGTGGTATTATAACTACATCCTCCTCCTCTAGGAGTGGTATTATAACTACATCCTCCTCCTCTAGGAGTGGTATTATAACTACATCCTCCTCCTCTAGGAGTGGTATTATAACTACATCCTCCTCCTCTAGGAGTGGTATTATAACTACATCCTCCTCCTCTAGGAGTGGTATTATAACTACATCCTCCTCCTCTAGGAGTGGTATTATAACTACATCCTCCTCCTCTAGGAGTGGTATTATAACTACATCCTCCTCCTCTAGGAGTGGTATTATAACTACATCCTCCTCCTCTAGGAGTGGTATTATAACTACATCCTCCTCCTCTAGGAGTGGTATTATAACTACATCCTCCTCCTCTAGGAGTGGTATTATAACTACATCCTCCTCCTCTAGGAGTGGTATTATAACTACATCCTCCTCCTCTAGGAGTGGTATTATAACTACATCCTCCTCCTCTAGGAGTGGTATTATAACTACATCCTCCTCCTCTAGGAGTGGTATTATAACTACATCCTCCTCCTCTAGGAGTGGTATTATAACTACATCCTCCTCCTCTAGGAGTGGTATTATAACTACATCCTCCTCCTCTAGGAGTGGTATTATAACTACATCCTCCTCCTCTAGGAGTGGTATTATAACTACATCCTCCTCCTCTAGGAGTGGTATTATAACTACATCCTCCTCCTCTAGGAGTGGTATTATAACTACATCCTCCTCCTCTAGGAGTGGTATTATAACTACATCCTCCTCCTCTAGGAGTGGTATTATAACTACATCCTCCTCCTCTAGGAGTGGTATTATAACTACATCCTCCTCCTCTAGGAGTGGTATTATAACTACATCCTCCTCCTCTAGGAGTGGTATTATAACTACATCCTCCTCCTCTAGGAGTGGTATTATAACTACATCCTCCTCCTCTAGGAGTGGTATTATAACTACATCCTCCTCCTCTAGGAGTGGTATTATAACTACATCCTCCTCCTCTAGGAGTGGTATTATAACTACATCCTCCTCCTCTAGGAGTGGTATTATAACTACATCCTCCTCCTCTAGGAGTGGTATTATAACTACATCCTCCTCCTCTAGGAGTGGTATTATAACTACATCCTCCTCCTCTAGGAGTGGTATTATAACTACATCCTCCTCCTCTAGGAGTGGTATTATAACTACATCCTCCTCCTCTAGGAGTGGTATTATAACTACATCCTCCTCCTCTAGGAGTGGTATTATAACTACATCCTCCTCCTCTAGGAGTGGTATTATAACTACATCCTCCTCCTCTAGGAGTGGTATTATAACTACATCCTCCTCCTCTAGGAGTGGTATTATAACTACATCCTCCTCCTCTAGGAGTGGTATTATAACTACATCCTCCTCCTCTAGGAGTGGTATTATAACTACATCCTCCTCCTCTAGGAGTGGTATTATAACTACATCCTCCTCCTCTAGGAGTGGTATTATAACTACATCCTCCTCCTCTAGGAGTGGTATTATAACTACATCCTCCTCCTCTAGGAGTGGTATTATAACTACATCCTCCTCCTCTAGGAGTGGTATTATAACTACATCCTCCTCCTCTAGGAGTGGTATTATAACTACATCCTCCTCCTCTAGGAGTGGTATTATAACTACATCCTCCTCCTCTAGGAGTGGTATTATAACTACATCCTCCTCCTCTAGGAGTGGTATTATAACTACATCCTCCTCCTCTAGGAGTGGTATTATAACTACATCCTCCTCCTCTAGGAGTGGTATTATAACTACATCCTCCTCCTCTAGGAGTGGTATTATAACTACATCCTCCTCCTCTAGGAGTGGTATTATAACTACATCCTCCTCCTCTAGGAGTGGTATTATAACTACATCCTCCTCCTCTAGGAGTGGTATTATAACTACATCCTCCTCCTCTAGGAGTGGTATTATAACTACATCCTCCTCCTCTAGGAGTGGTATTATAACTACATCCTCCTCCTCTAGGAGTGGTATTATAACTACATCCTCCTCCTCTAGGAGTGGTATTATAACTACATCCTCCTCCTCTAGGAGTGGTATTATAACTACATCCTCCTCCTCTAGGAGTGGTATTATAACTACATCCTCCTCCTCTAGGAGTGGTATTATAACTACATCCTCCTCCTCTAGGAGTGGTATTATAACTACATCCTCCTCCTCTAGGAGTGGTATTATAACTACATCCTCCTCCTCTAGGAGTGGTATTATAACTACATCCTCCTCCTCTAGGAGTGGTATTATAACTACATCCTCCTCCTCTAGGAGTGGTATTATAACTACATCCTCCTCCTCTAGGAGTGGTATTATAACTACATCCTCCTCCTCTAGGAGTGGTATTATAACTACATCCTCCTCCTCTAGGAGTGGTATTATAACTACATCCTCCTCCTCTAGGAGTGGTATTATAACTACATCCTCCTCCTCTAGGAGTGGTATTATAACTACATCCTCCTCCTCTAGGAGTGGTATTATAACTACATCCTCCTCCTCTAGGAGTGGTATTATAACTACATCCTCCTCCTCTAGGAGTGGTATTATAACTACATCCTCCTCCTCTAGGAGTGGTATTATAACTACATCCTCCTCCTCTAGGAGTGGTATTATAACTACATCCTCCTCCTCTAGGAGTGGTATTATAACTACATCCTCCTCCTCTAGGAGTGGTATTATAACTACATCCTCCTCCTCTAGGAGTGGTATTATAACTACATCCTCCTCCTCTAGGAGTGGTATTATAACTACATCCTCCTCCTCTAGGAGTGGTATTATAACTACATCCTCCTCCTCTAGGAGTGGTATTATAACTACATCCTCCTCCTCTAGGAGTGGTATTATAACTACATCCTCCTCCTCTAGGAGTGGTATTATAACTACATCCTCCTCCTCTAGGAGTGGTATTATAACTACATCCTCCTCCTCTAGGAGTGGTATTATAACTACATCCTCCTCCTCTAGGAGTGGTATTATAACTACATCCTCCTCCTCTAGGAGTGGTATTATAACTACATCCTCCTCCTCTAGGAGTGGTATTATAACTACATCCTCCTCCTCTAGGAGTGGTATTATAACTACATCCTCCTCCTCTAGGAGTGGTATTATAACTACATCCTCCTC
Source organism: Salvelinus fontinalis (assembly GCF_029448725.1). Lineage (NCBI taxonomy): Eukaryota > Metazoa > Chordata > Actinopteri > Salmoniformes > Salmonidae > Salvelinus > Salvelinus fontinalis. The sequence continues at coordinate 5,067,399 of NC_074690.1, forward strand.
CTCTAGGAGTGGTATTATAACTACATCCTCCTCCTCTAGGAGTGGTATTATAACTACATCCTCCTCCTCTAGGAGTGGTATTATAACTACATCCTCCTCCTCTAGGAGTGGTATTATAACTACATCCTCCTCCTCTAGGAGTGGTATTATAACTACATCCTCCTCCTCTAGGAGTGGTATTATAACTACATCCTCCTCCTCTAGGAGTGGTATTATAACTACATCCTCCTCCTCTAGGAGTGGTATTATAACTACATCCTCCTCCTCTAGGAGTGGTATTATAACTACACCCTCCTCCTCTAGGAGTGGTATTATAACTACACCCTCCTCCTCTAGGAGTGGTATTATAACTACACCCTCCTCCTCTAGGAGTGGTATTATAACTACACCCTCCTCCTCTAGGAGTGGTATTATAACTACATCCTCCTCCTCTAGGAGTGGTATTATAACTACATCCTCCTCCTCTAGGAGTGGTATTATAACTACATCCTCCTCCTCTAGGAGTGGTATTATAACTACATCCTCCTCCTCTAGGAGTGGTATTATAACTACATCCTCCTCCTCTAGGAGTGGTATTATAACTACATCCTCCTCCTCTAGGAGTGGTATTATAACTACATCCTCCTCCTCTAGGAGTGGTATTATAACTACATCCTCCTCCTCTAGGAGTGGTATTATAACTACATCCTCCTCCTCTAGGAGTGGTATTATAACTACATCCTCCTCCTCTAGGAGTGGTATTATAACTACATCCTCCTCCTCTAGGAGTGGTATTATAACTACATCCTCCTCCTCTAGGAGTGGTATTATAACTACATCCTCCTCCTCTAGGAGTGGTATTATAACTACATCCTCCTCCTCTAGGAGTGGTATTATAACTACATCCTCCTCCTCTAGGAGTGGTATTATAACTACATCCTCCTCCTCTAGGAGTGGTATTATAACTACATCCTCCTCCTCTAGGAGTGGTATTATAACTACATCCTCCTCCTCTAGGAGTGGTATTATAACTACATCCTCCTCCTCTAGGAGTGGTATTATAACTACATCCTCCTCCTCTAGGAGTGGTATTATAACTACATCCTCCTCCTCTAGGAGTGGTATTATAACTACATCCTCCTCCTCTAGGAGTGGTATTATAACTACATCCTCCTCCTCTAGGAGTGGTATTATAACTACATCCTCCTCCTCTAGGAGTGGTATTATAACTACATCCTCCTCCTCTAGGAGTGGTATTATAACTACATCCTCCTCCTCTAGGAGTGGTATTATAACTACATCCTCCTCCTCTAGGAGTGGTATTATAACTACATCCTCCTCCTCTAGGAGTGGTATTATAACTACATCCTCCTCCTCTAGGAGTGGTATTATAACTACATCCTCCTCCTCTAGGAGTGGTATTATAACTACATCCTCCTCCTCTAGGAGTGGTATTATAAGTCCTCCTCTAGGAGTGGTATTATAAGTCCTCCTCTAGGAGTGGTATTATAACTACATCAACAGAAATAAGACTTAATCCTACACAGTGGGGCGACATCCTTCCTCTAGACAACAGCAGCAACAGATTTCTAATCTGCCAGGATTTGAGCCCTCTCTCTGGAGGAAGTGCCAGTTTCAGCAGATTATCATTTTCTTGTTTTCTGTAAACAGGAAGTGTCCGTGCTCTGGTACAGACCACGTCCGTTTAGTTTATTTATCTCACGGCTACTAATGTGTCCTGTTTTTGTCCCTCCAGGAAGAGCAACGAGGAGGCGCTGAAGGAGAGGAGGAGGGTGACGGGTCTACTCAGCGTGACGGAGCCCAGCCTGCTACAGTTCTACGTCTCCAGACAGTGGCTCAACAAGTTCAAGACCTTCGCTGAGCCTGGACCCATCTCCAATGACGACTTCCTCTGTTCACACGGAGGTACGGGAGCTATTGGACTTTTCTCTTTCCACCTATCCATGACTGTCTCTATCAGACATTTATATATCTTTCTCTCTATCTGAATCAGTCAGCCAGTCTGCCAGCCAGTCTGCCAGCCAGTCTGCCAGCCAGTCTGCCAGCCAGCCAGTCTGCCAGCCAGTCTGCCAGCCAGTCTGCCAGCCAGTCTGCCAGCCAGTCTGCCAGCCAGCCAGTCTGCCAGCCAGTCTGCCAGCCAGTCTGCCAGCCAGTCTGCCAGCCAGTCTGCCAGCCAGTCTGCCAGCCAGTCTGCCAGCCAGTCTGCCAGCCAGTCTGCCAGCCAGTCTGCCAGCCAGCCAGCCAGCCAGTTTGCCAGCCAGCCAGTTTGCCAGCCAGCCAGTTTGCCAGCCAGCCAGTTTGCCAGCCAGCCAGTTTGCCAGCCAGCCAGTTTGCCAGCCAGCCAGTCTGCCAGCCAGCCAGCCAGTCAGTCAGTCAATCGCTCAACTGTCAAAGCAACTGGTGGTGGGGGAGGGGGGGGGGGGGAGACAAAATGAATCCATGTTTACAGAGATATTGGGTGAGGTTAATGTTAGTGGTACCCATTACCCATAATGACTTGTGACGAGGATCTTTTTTAAATGCTGTGTCATCAGGCGTGCCACCTGCCAAGGCAGCGTTCATGGATGATCTGGTCGTGATGCTGCCTCAGAACGCGTGGGACCACCTCTACAGCAGGTCAGCTTCGTACAGCTACACGGTGTCGTCATTAAGTGGGACGTTTACATGGAGGACTATTAAAACCGGATTGTTAGGGAAATTATTTTTCTTGCATTCAATGTTTTAATCGAACCCTATTAATCAGAGTCATTCACAAATAATCACATTATTGTGTCAGTGTAACCGTACCCATAGTTGATAAAGTCATGGTTTATAAAGGTGTATTTTTACGGCTAGGAGCGTTGTCTTGCGTCAGATAGCACCACGGCCGTCTGCTGGCATCGCAGGACACCCAACTGTCGGAGGACGATGCGGCTAACTGGAATGCTTACTGGTTCTGAGAGGTTTATTCACTGAGCTGTGTTTCAAGGACTGTGGTCCCTGGTCAAGGTGTTACTAAGCTGTGATTGGTCTGCCAAGGTGTGTTGCTAAGCTCTGATTGGTCTGTCAAGGTGTGTTGCTAAGCTCTGATTGGTCTGTCAAGGTGTTACTAAGTTGTGATTGGTCTGTCAATGTGTGTTACTAAGCTGTGATTGGTCTGTCACAGTGTGTTACTAATCTGTGAATGGTCTGGTCAAGTTCTGTTACTGAGCTGTGATTAGTCTGGTCAAGTTCTGTTACTGAGCTGTGATTAGTCTGGTCAAGGTGTGTTACTAAACTGTGATTAGTCTGGTCAAGGTGTGTTACTAAGCTGTGATTAGTCTGGTCAAGGTGTGTTACTAAGCTGTGATTGGTCTGGTCAAGGTGTGTTACTAAGCTGTGATTAGTCTGGTCAAGTTCTGTTACTGAGCTGTGATTAGTCTGGTCAAGGTGTGTTACTAAGCTGTGATTAGTCTGGTCAAGGTGTGTTACTAAGCTGTGATTAGTCTGGTCAAGGTGTGTTACTAAGCTGTGATTAGTCTGGTCAAGTTCTGTTACTGAGCTGTGATTAGTCTGGTCAAGATGTGTTACTAAACTGTGATTAGTCTGGTCAAGTTCTGTTACTGAGCTGTGATTAGTCTGGTCAAGGTGTGTTACTAAACTGTGATTAGTCTGGTCAAGGTGTGTTACTAAGCTGTGATTAGTCTGGTCAAGTTCTGTTACTGAGCTGTGATTAGTCTGGTCAAGGTGTGTTACTAAGCTGTGATTAGTCTGGTCAAGGTGTGTTACTAAGCTGTGATTAGTCTGGTCAAGGTGTGTTACTAAACTGTGATTAGTCTGGTCAAGGTGTGTTACTAAGCTGTGATTAGTCTGGTCAAGGTGTGTTACTAAGCTGTGATTAGTCTGGTCAAGTTCTGTTACTGAGCTGTGATTAGTCTGGTCAAGATGTGTTACTAAACTGTGATTAGTCTGGTCAAGTTCTGTTACTGAGCTGTGATTAGTCTGGTCAAGGTGTGTTACTAAACTGTGATTAGTCTGGTCAAGGTGTGTTGCTAAGCTGTGATTAGTCTAGTCAAGTTCTGTTACTGAGCTGTGATTAGTCTGGTCAAGGTGTGTTACTAAGCTGTGATTAGTCTGGTCAAGGTGTGTTACTAAGCTGTGATTAGTCTGGTCAAGGTGTGTTACTAAACTGTGATTAGTCTGGTCAAGGTGTGTTACTGAGCTGTGATTAGTCTGGTCAAGGTGTGTTACTAAGCTGTGATTGGTTTGTTGTCTAGGTACGGAGGCGGGCCTGCAGTCAACCACCTGTATGTTTGTCACACTTGTCAGACAGAGATTGAGAAGCTGGAAAAGAGACGCAGGACAGAGCTGGACATGTTTGTCCGGGTAAGACCTTTCGCGGCTCCTTTCCTCCATGCACTGGAGTTAACCTGTCTAGGCTCCGCCGGAACCCCTCGCCAACAGCCAATAAAATTGCAGGGCGCTAAATACAAAACAACAGAAATCTCATAAATCAAATTTCTCAAACATACAAGTATAAGGCACCATTTTAAAGATAAAATTCTCGTTAATCCAGCCACAGTGTCTGATATCAAAAATGCTTTACAGCGAAAGCTCCACAAACGATTATGTTTGGTCACCACCAAGTCACAGATAAACCCAGGCATTTTTCCCGCCAAAGACAAGAGTCACAAAAAGCACAAATAGAGATAAAATGAATCACTAACCTTTGATGATTTTCATCAGATGACACTCATAGGACTTCATGTTACACAATACATGTATGTTTTGTTCGGTAAAGTTCATATTTATATCCAAAAATCTTATTTTACATTGGTGTGTTACGTTCAGTAGTTCCAAAACATGCAGTGATATTGCAGAGAGCCACATGAATTCACAGAAATACTCATAATAAATGTTGATGAAAATACAGCTATTATACATGAAACTTTAGATACACTTCTCCTTAATGCAACCGCTGTGTCAGATAAAAAAAAAAAAAACTTTACGTAAAAAGCATAATCTGAGAACGGCGCTCAGAGCCCAAACCAGCCAGAGAAATATCTGCCATGTTGGGTAGTCAACATTATTCATAAATAGCATTAGAAATATTCACTTACCTTTGATGATCTTCATCAGAATGTACTCCCACAATGAATGCTTGTTTTGTTCGATAATGTCCATCATTTATGTCAATTTATGTCCAATAGCTTCTTTTGTTAGGGTGTTTGGTAAACAATCCAAAAGCGCGATCTGGTCCATTCGGACGAAACGTTCAAAAAGTTATATTACAGGTCGAAGAAACTTGTCAAACTAAGTATAGAATCAATCTTTAGGATGTTTTTATCATAAAAGTTCAATACTGTTCCAACCGGAGAATTACATTGTCTGTAGAATTGCACTGGAACGAGAGATACCTCTCAACTGAAAGCGCGTGACTGAGAACGAGGCTGTAGGCAGACCCCTTAGTCAAACATCTCTCATCCGGCCTCCCTTCACATGAGAAGCCTGAAACCACGTTCTAAAGACGGTTGACATCTAGTGGAAGCCTTAGGAAGTGCAACATAACCCATATCCCACTGTGTATTCGATAGGGGCTGAGTTTCAAAAACTACAAACCTCAGATTTCCCACTTCCTGTTTGGATTTATTCTCAGGTTTTTGCCTGCCATATGAGTTCTGTTATACTCACAGACATCATTCAAACCGTTTTAGAAACTTCAGAGTGTTTTCTATCCAATAGTAATAATAATATGCATATATTAGCATCTGGGACAGAGTAGGAGGCAGTTCACTCTGGGCACGCTATTCATCCAGAAGTGAAAATGCTGCCCCCTATCCCAAACAAGTTTTAACAGAGAGCTAGTAGATGTGTATTGGCTTTTTTTTCCACCCCAGCACTAACGCGCCTGTTTTAATGTTCTCAATTAATTGAAATTATAATCTTTCTCTCTCAACTCTCTTTCTTCCTGTCCTCTCCCCTTCCCTCGCTCTTCTCCCCCCCATCCCCTCTCTCCCCCCATCCCCTCTCTCCCCCCATCCCCTCTCTCCCCCCATCCCCTCTCTCCCCCCATCCCCTCTCTCTCCCCATCCCCTCTCTCTCCCCATCCCCTCTCTCTCCCCCATCCCCTCTCTCCCCCATCCCCTCTCTCTCCCCCATCCCCTCTCTCCCCCCCATCCCCTCTCTCCCCCCATCCCCTCTCTCCCCCCATCCCCTCTCTCCCCCCATCCCCTCTCTCCCCCCACTCCCCCATCCCCTCCCTCCCCCATCCCCTCTCATCCCCCCATCCCCTCTCATCCCCCCATCCCCTCTCTCCCCCCATCCCCTCTCTCCCCCCATCCCCTCTCTCCCCCCATCCCCTCTCTCCCCCCATCCCCTCTCTCCCCCCATCCCCTCTCTCCCCCATCCCCTCTCCCCCCATCCCCTCTCCCCCCATCCCCTCTCATCCCCCCATCCCCTCTCATCCCCCCATCCCCTCTCATCCCCCCCATCCCCCTCCCCTCTCTCCCCCCATCCCCTCTCCCCCCATCCCCTCTCCCCCCATCCCCTCTCTCCCCCCATCCCCATCCCCTCTCTCCCTTCCTCTGTTCAGCTGAACAAGGCGTTCCAAGAGGAGGAGTCTCCACTGATCATCTACTGCATCAGCATGCAGTGGTTCAGAGAGTGGGAGGGCTTCGTCAAGGGAAAGGACAATGGTGAGTGGTTGGTTCAAAGAGTGGGAGGGCTTCGTCAAGGGAAAGGACAATGGTGAGTGGCTGGTTCAGAGAGTGGGAGGGCTTTGTCAAGGGAAAGGACAATGGTGAGAGGCTGGTTCAGAGAGTGGGAGGGCTTCGTCAAGGGAAAGGACAATGGTGAGAGGTTGGTTCAGAGAGTGGGTAATGGGATACAGCTTTTGTCAAATATATTTTTTTGTTGCATTTTAGCTAACCCTAACCCTTCTCCTAACCTGCACCTAATTCTCCTAACCTGGACCTAATTCTCCTAACCTGCACCTAATTCTCCTAACCTGCTTTGAAAAGTACATTTTGACAAAGGGCTTTGTCAAGGGAAAGGACAATGGTGATTGGCTAAAAAGATACACCACATGATCAAAAGTATGCATGGGCATTAAAAGGGAATTGGTCCCCCCCTTGCTACTATAACAGCCTCCACTGTTGGAACATTGCTGCAGGGACTTGCTTCCATTCAGCCACAAGAGCATTAGTGAGGTCGGCATTTATGTTGGGCGATTAGACCTGGCTCACAGTCGGTGTTCCAATTCATCCCAAAGGTGTTCGATGGGGTTGACCATTCATCCCAAAGGTGTTCGATGGGGTTGACCATTCATCCCAAAGGTGTTCGATGAGGTTGACCATTCATCCCAAAGGTGTTCGATGGGGTTGACCATTCATCCAAAAGGTGTTCGATGAGGTTGACCATTCATCCAAAAGGTGTTCGATGGGGTTGACCATTCATCCCAAAGGTGTTCGATCTCAACAAACCATTTCTGCACGGACCTCGCTTTGTGCACAAGGGGACTTCTCATGCTGAAACAGGAAAGGGCCTTCCCCAAACTGTTGCCACAAAGTTGGAAGCACAGAATCTTCTAGAATAACTAATGGCACCGGAGGAGATGGCTGCTGTTTTAAGGGTTTTTGTGCGTTATTTGAAACTCATTTTGTACATAATGTTTCTGCCACCGTCTCTTATGACCGAAAAGTCCTTCTGGATATCAGGACAGCGATTATTCACCTATTTAAGGACAAAGATTTTTTCTTTAACGAGTCGGACGCGAAGGATTTACTTCAGACATCATCATTTGCAAGAGACAGAGATATTGGGACGTGTGTCGGGAGTTGTAAGGATCCTTGTAAGGATCCAACGGCGAGTGGGTAATCTGCCTCTACCATCAGTCCTACTAGCTAACGTACAAATGGATAACAAAATAGACAAGCTACGATCACAAATATCCTAAGTCCGCAGTCAGTGAGCTGTGTAAGGCCATAATCAAACAGGAAAACACTCATCCAGAGGCGGCGCCCCTAGTGGTCGAGGACTTTAATACAGACAAACTCAAATCAGTTTTACCTCATTTCTACCAGCATGTCACATGTGCAACCAGAGGAAGAAAAACTCTGGACCACCTTTACTCCACACATAGAGACGCATACAAAGCTCTCCCTCGCCCTCCATTTGGCAAATCTCACCATTATACTATCCTCCTGATTCCTGCTTACAAGCAAAAACTAAAGCAGGAAGCACCAGTGACTCGCTCAATACAGAAGTGGTCAGATGACACAGATGCTAAACTACAGGAATGTTTTGCTAGCACAGATTGGAATATGTTCTGGGATTCTTCCGATGGCATTGAGGAGTACACCACTTCAGTCGTTGGCTTCATCAATAAGTGCATCGATGACGTCGTCCGCCCAGTGACCGTACGTACATATGTAACAGTATAACTTTAGACCGTCCCCTCGCCCCGACACGGGCGCGAACCAGGGACCCTCTGCACACATCAACAACGGTCACCCACGAAGCATCGTTACCCATCGCTCCACAAAAGCCGCGGCCCTTGCAGAGCAAGGGGAAACACTACTTCTAGGTTTCAGAGCAAGTGACGTAACTGATTGAAACGCAATTAGCGCGTACCCGCTAACTAGCTAGCCATTTCACATCCGTTACACTCACCCCCCATTCGACCTCCTCCTTTTCCGCAGCAACCAGTGATCCGGGTGAACAGCATCAATGTAACAGTATAACTTTGCGTCGTCCCCTCGCCCCGACACGGGCGCGAACCAGGGACCCTCTGCACACATCAACAACGGTCGTCCACAAAGCATCGTTACCCATCGCTCCACAAAGGCCACGGCCCTTGCAGAGCAAGGGGAAACACTACTTCTAGGTTTCAGAGCAAGTGACGTAACTGATTGAAACGCTATTAGCGCGTACCCGCTAACTAGCTAGCCATTTCACATCCGTTACACATACCCCAACCAAAAGCCATGGATTACAGGCAACATCCGGACTGAGCTAATGAGTAGAGCTGCCGCTTTCAAGGAGCGGGACTCTAACCCAGACACAATCCCGCTATGCCCTCAGACGAATCATCAAAAGCATCAATACAGGACTAAGATTGAATCGTACTATACCGGCTCCGACGCTCGACGGATGTGGCAGGGCTTGCAAACTATTACAGACTACAAAGAGAAGCACAGCCGCGAGCTGACCAGTGACAAGAGCCGACCAGATGAGAAATTACTTCTATGCTCGCTTCGAGGCAAGCAACACTGAAGCATGCATGAGAGCATCAGCTGTTCTGGATGGCTGTGTGATCACGCTCTCTGTAGCCGATGTGAGTAAGACCTTCAAACAGGTCAACATTCACAAGGCTGCAGGGCCGGACGGATAGCCAGGACGTGTGCTAAGCGCATGCACTGACCAACTGGCAAGTATCTTCACTGACATTTTCAACCTGTCCCTGACTGAGTCTGTAATACCAACATGTTTCAAGCAGACCACCATAGTCTCTGTGCCCTAGAACACCAAGGTAACCTGCCTAAGTGACTTCTGACCTGTAGCACTCACGTCTATAACCATGAAGTTCTTTGAAAGGCTGGTCATGGCTCACATCAACACCATTATCCCAGAAACCCTAGACCTACTCCAATTTGCCTACCGCCCCAACAGATCCACAGATGATGCAATCTCTATTGCACTCCACAGTTCCCTTTCACACCTGGACACAAGGAACACCTATGTGAGAATGCTGTTCATTGACCACAGCTCAGCGTTCAACACCCTAGTACCTTCAAAGCTCATCACTGAGCTAAGGACCCTGGGACTAAACACCTCCCTCTGGATCCTGGACTTCCTGACGGGCCGCCCCCCAGGTGGTAAGAGTAGGTAACAACACATCCGTCACGCTGATCCTCAACACAGGGTCCCCTCAGGGGTGCGTGCTCAGTCCCCTCCTGTACTCCCTGTTCACTCATGACTGCATGGTCACGACTCCAACACCATCGTTAAGTTTGTCGATGACACAACAGTGGTAGGCCTGATCAACGACGAGACAGCCTATAGGCAGGAGGTCAGAGACCTGTCCGTGTGGTGCCAGGACAACAACCTCTCCCTCAACGTGATCAAGACAAAGGAGATGATTGTGGACTACAGGAAAAGGAGGGCCGAACACGCCCCCATTCTCCTCGACGGGGCTGCAGTGGAGCAGGTTGAGAGCTTCAAGCTCCTTGGTGTCCACATCACCAACAAACTATCATGGTCCAAGCACACCAAGACAGTTGTGAAGGGGGCACGACAAAACCTATTCCCCCTCAGGAGAATGAAAAGATTTGGCATGGGTCCTCAGATCCTGAAAAAGTTCTACAGCTGCACCATCGAGAGCATCCTGACTGGTTGCATCACCTAAGGGACTACAAAGGGTAGTGCGTACGGCCCAGTACATCACTGGGGCCAACCTTCCTTCACTTTAACTCTACCTATATGTACATATTACCTCAATTACGTTGACTAACCGGTGCCCCCGCACATTGACTCTGTACTGGTGCCCCGTGTATATAGCCTCCACATTGACTCTGTACCGGTACCCCCTGTATATAGCCTCCACATTGACTCTGTACCGGTACCCCCTGTATATAACCTCCACATTGACTCTGTACCGGTACCCCCCTGTATATAGCCTCCACATTGACTCTGTACCGGTACCCCCCTGTATATAGCCTCCACATTGACTCTGTACTGGTGCCCCCTGTATATAGCCTCCACATTGACTCTGTACTGGTGCCCCCTGTATATAGCCTCCACATTGACTCTGTACCGGTACCCCCTGTATATAGCCTCCACATTGACTCTGTACATATACCCCCTGTATATAGCCTCCACATTGACTCTGTACCAGTACCCCCTGTACATAGCCTCCACATTGACTCTGTACATATACCCCCTGTATATAGCCTCCACATTGACTCTGTACCAGTACCCCCTGTATATTGACTCTGTACCAGTACCCCCTGTATATTGACTCTGTACCGGTACCCCCTGTATATTGACTCTGTACCAGTACCCCCTGTATATTGACTCTGTACCAGTACCCCCTGTATATTGACTCTGTACCAGTACCCCCTGTATATTGACTCTGTACCGGTACCCCCTGTATATTGACTCTGTACCAGTACCCCCTGTATATTGACTCTGTACCAGTACCCCCTGTATATTGACTCTGTACCAGTACCCCCTGTATATTGACTCTGTACCAGTACCCCCTGTATATTGACTCTGTACCAGTACCCCCTGTATATTGACTCTGTACCAGTACCCCCTGTATATTGACTCTGTACCGGTACCCCCCTGTATATTGACTCTGTACCGGTACCCCCCTGTATATTGACTCTGTACCGGTGCCCCCTGTATATTGACTCTGTACCGGTACCCCCCTGTATATTGACTCTGTACCGGTACCCCCCTGTATATTGACTCTGTACCGGTACCCCCCTGTATATTGACTCTGTACCGGTACCCCCCTGTATATTGACTCTGTACCGGTACCCCCCTGTATATTGACTCTGTACCGGTACCCCCCCTGTATATTGACTCTGTACCGGTACCCCCCTGTATATTGACTCTGTACCGGTACCCCCCTGTATATTGACTCTGTACCGGTACCCCCCTGTATATTGACTCTGTACCGGTACCCCCCTGTATATTGACTCTGTACCGGTACCCCCCTGTATATTGACTCTGTACCGGTACCCCCCTGTATATTGACTCTGTACCGGTACCCCCCTGTATATTGACTCTGTACCGGTACCCCCCTGTATATTGACTCTGTACCGGTACCCCCCCTGTATATTGACTCTGTACCGGTACCCCCCTGTATATTGACTCTGTACCGGTACCCCCCTGTATATTGACTCTGTACCGGTACCCCCCTGTATATTGACTCTGTACCGGTACCCCCCTGTATATTGACTCTGTACCGGTACCCCCCTGTATATTGACTCTGTACCGGTACCCCATGTATATTGACTCTGTACCGGTACCCCCCTGTATATTGACTCTGTACCGGTACCCCCCTGTATATTGACTCTGTACCAGTACCCCCTGTATATTGACTCTGTACCAGTACCCCCTGTATATTGACTCTGTACCGGTACCCCCCTGTATATTGACTCTGTACCGGTACCCCCCTGTATATTGACTCTGTACCGGTACCCCCCTGTATATTGACTCTGTACCGGTACCCCATGTATATTGACTCTGTACCGGTACCCCCCTGTATATTGACTCTGTACCAGTACCCCCCTGTATATTGACTCTGTACCGGTACCCCATGTATATTGACTCTGTACCGGTACCCCATGTATATTGACTCTGTACCGGTACCCCATGTATATTGACTCTGTACCGGTACCCCCCTGTATATTGACTCTGTACCGGTACCCCCCTGTATATTGACTCTGTACCAGTACCCCATGTATATTGACTCTGTACCGGTACCCCATGTATATTGACTCTGTACCGGTACCCCCTGTATATTGACTCTGTACCAGTACCCCCTGTATATTGACTCTGTACCGGTACCCCCCTGTATATTGACTCTGTACCGGTACCCCATGTATATTGACTCTGTACCGGTACCCCATGTATATTGACTCTGTACCGGTACCCCCTGTATATTGACTCTGTACCGGTACCCCCTGTATATTGACTCTGTACCGGTACCCCATGTATATTGACTCTGTACCGGTACCCCCCTGTATATTGACTCTGTACCGGTACCCCCTGTATATTGACTCTGTACCGGTACCCCCTGTATATTGACTCTGTACCGGTACCCCCCTGTATATTGACTCTGTACCGGTACCCCCCTGTATATTGACTCTGTACCGGTACCCCATGTATATTGACTCTGTACCGGTACCCCCCTGTATATTGACTCTGTACCAGTACCCCCCTGTATATTGACTCTGTACCAGTACCCCATGTATATTGACTCTGTACCGGTACCCCATGTATATTGACTCTGTACCGGTACCCCCTGTATATTGACTCTGTACCAGTACCCCCTGTATATTGACTCTGTACCGGTACCCCCCTGTATATTGACTCTGTACCGGTACCCCATGTATATTGACTCTGTACCGGTACCCCATGTATATTGACTCTGTACCGGTACCCCATGTATATTGACTCTGTACCAGTACCCCCTGTATATTGACTCTGTACCTGTACCCCCTGTATATTGACTCTGTACCGGTACCCCATGAATATAGCTTCACTACTGTTATTGTACTGCTGCTCTTTAACCGGTAGGTCTACTACACCTGTTGTATTCAGCATTTCACTGTGAGGTCTACTACACCTGTTGTATTCAGCATTTCACTGTAAGGTCTACTACACCTGTTGTATTCAGCATTTCACTGTGAGGTCTACTACACCTGTTGTATTCAGCATTTCACTGTGAGGTCTACTACACCTGTTGTATTCAGCATTTCACTGTGAGGTCTAGTACACCTGTTGTATTCAGCATTTCACTGTGAGGTCTACTACACCTGTTGTATTCAGCATTTCACTGTGAGGTCTACTACACCTGTTGTATTCAGCATTTCACTATAAGGTCTACTACACCTGTTGTATTCAGCATTTCACTGTGAGGTCTACACCTGTTGTATTCAGCATTTCACTGTGAGGTCTACTACACCTGTTGTATTCAGCATTTCACTGTAAGGTCTACTACACCTGTTGTATTCAACATTTCACTGTGAGGTCTACTACACCTGTTGTATTCAGCATTTCACTGTAAGGTCTACTACACCTGTTGTATTCAACATTTCACTGTGAGGTCTACTACACCTGTTGTATTCAGCATTTCACTGTAAGGTCTACTACACCTGTTGTATTCAACATTTCACTGTGAGGTCTACTACACCTGTTGTATTCAGCATTTCACTGTAAGGTCTACTACACCTGTTGTATTCAGCATTTCACTGTGAGGTCTACACCTGTTGTATTCATCATTTCACTGTGAGGTCTACTACACCTGTTGTATTCAGCATTTCACTGTAAGGTCTACTACACCTGTTGTATTCAACATTTCACTGTGAGGTCTACACCTGTTGTATTCATCATTTCACTGTGAGGTCTACTACACCTGTTGTATTCAGCATTTCACTGTAAGGTCTACTACACCTGTTGTATTCAGCATTTCACTGTGAGGTCTACTACACCTGTTGTATTCAGCATTTCACTGTAAGGTCTACTACACCTGTTGTATTCAGCATTTCACTGTGAGGTCTACTACACCTGTTGTATTCAGCATTTCACTGTAAGGTCTACTACACCTGTTGTATTCAGCATTTCACTGTAAGGTCTACTACACCTGTTGTATTCAGCATTTCACTGTGAGGTCTACTACACCTGTTGTATTCAGCATTTCACTGTGAGGTCTACTACACCTGTTGTATTCAGCATTTCACTGTGAGGTCTACTACACCTGTTGTATTCAGCATTTCACTGTGAGGTCTACTACATCTGTTGTATTCAGCATTTCACTGTGAGGTCTACTACATCTGTTGTATTCAGCATTTCACTGTGAGGTCTACTACACCTGTTGTATTCAGCATTTCACTGTAAGGTCTACTACACCTGTTGTATTCAGCATTTCACTGTGAGGTCTACTACATCTGTTGTATTCAGCATTTCACTGTGAGGTCTACTACACCTGTTGTATTCAGCATTTCACTGTGAGGTCTACTACATCTGTTGTATTCAGCATTTCACTGTGAGGTCTACTACACCTGTTGTATTCAGCATTTCACTGTGAGGTCTACTACACCTGTTGTATTCAGCATTTCACTGTGAGGTCTACTACACCTGTTGTATTCAGCATTTCACTGTAAGGTCTACTACACCTGTTGTATTCAGCATTTCACTGTAAGGTCTACTACACCTGTTGTATTCAGCATTTCACTGTGAGGTCTACTACACCTGTTGTATTCAGCATTTCACTGTGAGGTATACTACACCTGTTGTATTCAGCATTTCACTGTGAGGTCTACTACACCTGTTGTATTCAGCATTTCACTGTGAGGTCTACTACACCTGTTGTATTCAGCATTTCACTGTGAGGTCTACTACACCTGTTGTATTCAGCATTTCACTGTGAGGTCTACTACATCTGTTGTATTCAGCATTTCACTGTGAGGTCTACTACACCTGTTGTATTCAGCATTTCACTGTAAGGTCTACTACACCTGTTGTATTCAGCATTTCACTGTGAGGTCTACTACACCTGTTGTATTCAGCATTTCACTGTAAGGTCTACAGCTGTTGTATTCAGCACATATGACAAATAACATTTGATTTGATTTGAATGTCATTGTATGCTGTAGCGTTAAGATTTCCCTTCACCGGAACTAAGGGGTCCAAACCATGAAAAACAGCCCCAGACCATTATTCCTCCTCCACCAAACTTTACAGTTGCCACTATGCATTGGGGCAGGTAGCGTTCTCCTGGCATCTCCTAAACCCAGATTAGTCCGTCGGACTTCCAGATGGTGAAGCGTGATTCATCACTCCAGAGATCGCGTCTCCACTGCTCCAGAGTTCAATGGCATCGAGCTTTAGATCTCTCCAGTCGACGCTTGGCAATGTGCATGGGGATCTTAGGCTTGTGTGTAGCTGCTCGGCCCTGGAAACCCATTTCATGAAGCTCCCGACAAACAGTTACTGTGCTGACGTTGCTTCCAGAGGCAGTTTGGAACTCTGTAGTGAGTGTTGCAACCGAGGAAAGACGATTTTTATGCGCTACGCGGTTCGGGACCCGGAGGTCCCGTTCCGTAAGCTTGTGTGGCCTACCACTTCGTGGCTGAGCCGTTGTTGCTCCTAGACGTTTCTACTTCACTATAACAGCACTTACAGTTGACCGTGGCAGCTCGAGCAGGGCAGAAATTTGATTAACTGACTTGTTGGAAAGGTGTCATCCAATGACGGTGCCAATTTGAAAGTCACTGCGCTCTTCAGTAAGGCCATTATACCTCCAATGTTTGTCTATGGAGATTGCATGACTGTGTGGCTGAAGTTGCCAAATCCACTCATTTGAAGGGGTGTCTACATACTGCTGTATAGATAGAGTAGTAGGTGCGATTTGGAGTCTCCACTCCCAGCTGTTGAAAGGAGTGCTATAAAATGCTATATTAGGCTGCCTTCAGACTACATTTTTATGTGTCATTAATAATGTATTTCCCTCTCCCTTGCAGATCCACCGGGACCAATCGATAACTCCAAGATCGCGATCAACAAGAACGGCCATCTAACACTCAGACAAGGTAACAGCCTGTGACCCAGTCAACTTTTCTGTCTTCTCTAAATCCCCCTGCTTATATAATGTCCTATCCGTGTGAGGCTGATGGAACTGTAGTGGACACACACTTGATCAAGATAGATTCTTCTGAAAAAGCTACTAAAATGTTTGCGTTATTTCAGTCTCATTAAATCTGTGTGCTACTTATTCCCCTCAAGGAGCTGACTCGGGACAGATCTCTGAGGAGACGTGGAACTTCCTCCACTCCATCCACGGAGGAGGTCCACTCGTAACAGTCCGGCCCAACGTCTCTCACACCAACGCATCTCACCCCGAACTAGAGGCCTCCTCGCAGTCTAAGGAGAAGATATAGGTGGAGACGTGCTACGTTTAAATCTACCTACATACCAACCCCCTAACAGGAAACTACCTACCTACCCCCTAACAGGAAACTACCTACCTACGGTACCTACCCCCTAACAGGAAACTACCTACCTACCCCCTAACAGGAAACTACCTACCTACCCCCTAACAGGAAACTACCTACCTACCCCCTAACAGGAAACTACCTACCTACGGTACCAACCCCCTAACAGGAAACTACCTACCTACCCCCTAACAGGAAACTACCTACCAACCCCCCTAACAGGAAACTACCTACCTACGGTACCAACCCCCTAACAGGAAACTACCTACCTACACACCAACAGGAAACTACCTACCTACGGTACCAACCCCCTAACAGGAAACTACCTACCTACCCCCTAACAGGAAACTACCTACCTACCCCCTAACAGGAAACTACCTACCTACGGTACCAACCCCCTAACAGGAAACTACCTACCTACCCCCTAACAGGAAACTACCTACCTACTGTACCAACCCCCTAACAGGAAACTACCTACCTACTGTACCAACCCCCTAACAGGAAACTACCTACCTACACACCAACAGGAAACTACCTACCTACACACCAACAGGAAACTACCTACCAACCCCCCTAACAGGAAACTACCTACCAACCCCCCTAACAGGAAACTACCTACCTACACACCAACAGGAAACTATCTACCTACCCCCTAACAGGAAACTACCTACCAACCCCCCTAACAGGAAACTACCTACCAACCCCCCTAACAGGAAACTACCTACCAACCCCCCTAACAGGAAACTACCTACCAACCCCCCTAACAGGAAACTACCTACCAACCCCCCTAACAGGAAACTACCTACCAACGGTACCTACCCCCTAACAGGAAACTACCTACCAACGGTACCTACCCACCAACAGGAAACTACCTACCTACCCACCAACAGGAAACTACCTACCAACGGTACCTACCCACCAACAGGAAACTACCTACCCACCAACAGGAAACTACCTACCAACCCCCTAACAGGAAACTACCTACCTACCTACCCCCTAACAGGAAACTACCTACCTACCAACCCCCTTAACAGGAAACTACCAACCCCCTAACAGAAACTACCTACCCCTTAACAGGAAACTACCTACCCCCTAACAGGAAACTACCTACCTACCAACCCCCTTAACAGGAAACTACCTACCTACCCACCCACCTACCAACCCCCTAACAGAAACTACCTACCCCTTAACAGGAAACTACCTACCCCCTAACAGGAACTACCTACCTACCCACCTACCAACCCCCTAACAGAAACTACCTACCTACCTACCCACCCACCTACCAACCCCCTAACAGAAACTACCTACCCCTTAACAGGAAACTACCTACCCCCTAACAGGAAACTACCTACCTACCAACCCCCTTAACAGGAAACTACCTACCTACCCACCCACCTACCAACCCCCTAACAGAAACTACCTACCCCTTAACAGGAAACTACCTACCCCCTAACAGGAAACTACCTACCTACCAACCCCCTTAACAGGAAACTACCTACCTACCCACCCACCTACCAACCCCCTAACAGAAACTACCAACCCCCTAACAGAAACTACCTACCTACCTACCCACCCACCTACCAACCCCCTAACAGAAACTACCTACCCCTTAACAGGAAACTACCTACCCCCTAACAGGAACTACCTACCTACCAACCCCCTAACAGGAAACTACCTACCTACCCCCTAACAGGAAACTACCTACCCCCTAACAGGAACTACCTACCTACCTAACCCCTAACAGGAAACTACCTACCTACCCCCTAACAGGAAACTACCTACCTACCCCCTAACAGAAAACGACCTACCTACCTACCCCCTAACAGAAAACGACCTACCTACCTACCCCCTAACAGAAAACGACCTACCTACCTACCCCCTAACAGAAAACGACCTACCTATCTACCCCCTAACAGAAAACGACCTACCTATCTACCCCCTAACAGAAAACGACCTACCTATCTACCCCCTAACAGGAAACGACCTACCTATCTACCCCCTAACAGGAAACTACCTACCTACCTACCTACCTACCAGCTAACAGGAAACTACCTACCTACCAACCCCCTAACAGGAACTACCTACCTACCCCCTAACAGGAAACTACCTACCTACCCCCTAACAGGAAACTACCTACCTACCCCCTACAGGAAACTACCTACCTACCCCCTAACAGGAAACTACCTACCTACCCCCTAACAGGAACTACCAACCCCCTAACAGGAACTACCTACCTACCAACCCCCTAACAGGAACTACCTACCTACCCCCTAACAGGAAACTACCTACCTACCCCCTACAGGAAACTACCTACCTACCCCCACCTACCAACCCCCTAACAGGAACTACCAACCCCCTAACAGGAATTACCTACCTACCAACCCCCTAACAGGAACTACCTACCTACCCCCTAACAGGAACTACCTACCTACCTTCTAACAGGAAACCCCCAAAACCAGCCCTGAGTAAAACAACAAAATGTTTTATTTTGCACTTTACTTTTTATTTAAAAATCATTCGAGCAAAGGATTTCCCTTCCTTGACCACTGGGCAGAAGAATAAACATGTTTGAAAATAACATGATGACATGTTTCTACATAAATGTATAAATATATAATTTCTAATAGCACTGTAGAATAATACATGGGAACTGTGTCTGGTAATTTCCAGAACCAAGCATTTATTAATTTTGTTTTTTGCCGGTAAAATCTCTCTCTTCACCAAAATGGAGACAATGTCACTCTATATCAGGGGGATGGGAAACTTTAATGGGGGTGGGGGCCACAAAGAAATCGTCACTCATTATGATTGGCTGTTCGTGGTTCTGCGTACCCACACATGCAATCAGAGCCGGCCATATCCTTTTGGGGGCCCGAAGGGAAATTTTGATGACCCCCGACCCCTTGCGAGCAAAACATTTTAGCGGCACCCTTCTTGACACTGGAGAGAAAGAATGTATGTTTTAGTTTATTTTCTGTAATTCTACACATTTTGCCATGCGGCGGTGAGAACATTTTTCAATTTTATAACAAATTTCATGCAATTCTAATAAAAAAAAATGCAACGTGGTAGAGAGAACATGTTTCAGTTTTACAGCTAATTTCCTGCAATTCTACACATTTTGCCATAGGGTGGAGATAAATGTTTGCCGTTTTTAATATGATATCTGAGAGAGTAATGAACCAAATCAACGGAGGGCCCCCCTTGGTCAGTAATTCAACCATGATTACTACACGTTTAGATAGCTGGCGAGACTAACTTACCACGTCGAAACATTTTTTTTAGCTGATATGGGCTAATTGAGTGACTGTCATTGACGGAACGGACATGACAAGGGAAGAAACTGCTGATGCATAACCAACATGTTGAAATGACACCTTGGTGTATTCCACTATTCTACCTAGCAACAGTAAGTTGAGACCCCGACTGAGTTCCCCAGGAGGGGGTTCTATATGATGTCACTCTTGTGTCTTGTGTGTCGCAAACGACAACAGAAGAATCACAATGCGTCTTACTGTAGATATCGAAATTGTTCTCTTTTTTTTAATACCTGTTCTAAGAAAATAACATATTGTCGAAGAAGTGAATGGTTATAAAAAGTTCCCGCTCTTACATTTTCCATAAAAGTGAAGAAGAGAAATCCGTCCACATATTTTAGAGACCCTCTTATTTGCAGACAAAATATAGCTGTTTTTAAAAGCTAATTTCCTACAATGCTACAGATTTTTGCCATGGCGTGTTCTTGTGCTATCTGATCAAACATAACAAAATCAATGGGGGCTCCATACCAAGACATTTGGGGAATTTTTGATTCTCCAGGTTTTTTTTTATTTTTTTTTAGTGGCGGCAAGTAAATGAATATAGGGGAAACACTGCTAAGGATATGTGTTTACACAGGCAGCCTAATTCTGATCTTTTTACACTAATTGGTCTTTTGACCAATCAGATCAGGTATTTTGCCAATAATTGGCCACAAGATCAGAATTGGGCTGCCTGTGTAAACTAAGTAATCTCAGAAAGGATTTGTATGTTTTTTTACTATAGTCTGGTTAAGATAAGTGGCACGCTCACACAATGTCTGATGTGTATTAGAATGTACTCGTGAGTCCAGGGGTGTATTCACTAGGATCCAAAAGGAATGAAACGGGGAGGGACCCCACCTATCTGAATGTGTCCAATATAAACTCTTTGTTTCTGTTGTAAAACCTGGTGTGTGTGTGACCTAATGAATACACCCCTGGTGTACTACAGTCCCAGAACTTCCTTGTTATTTACCTCCCATTGACCAGACCAGGGGGTGGATTTACCGTGTATCCCAAATGGCACCCTATTCCCTATATAGTGCACTGCTTCAGACCAGGGCCCTATGGCACCCTATTCCCTATATAGTGCACTACTTTAGACCAGAGAGCCCTATGGCACCCTATTCCCTATATAGTGCACTGCTTCAGACCAGGGCCCTATGGGGCATAGTGTTCCATTTGGGAGGCACGTATATGTTAATAGACTTTTTTTTGTATAAAATATGTGGCTGGCAGGCATGCTTTAGAGGGAACCCCACTCACTCAACCAGGGTTGGGGTCAATCCACATTTCAATTCAGGAGGTGAACTGAAATTCTAAATAAAATTTTCCTCAATGATTTGTCTGTGAGGGAAAAAAAGGTGGAAATAAAATGGGAATTGACCCCAACCCTGAAGTACGAATGATTTGAAAAACTTGATGGCCACATGTCACATTAAATTACATGTAAGCTGCCCACTCACTGCATAATATGTACACAATGAATCACAAACTTCTGTGGCTGTCTTTGTCTTTGAAATGTACAGAATTACACGACAAGCTATCAAATCATAATATTCATCAGTTTTGTCACTGAAGAAGCATTGACTTGTGTATAAGAGCATGGTGTTGCTTATGCTATGTGGTCACTGAAGAAGCATTGTTAAGAAATGCTGTAGGTATATGGAATACTGCATCCTGATTTGGAATGGCTGATATGATTCATTAAACACATCTGTTCTGATTCGGAATGGCTGATATGATTCATTAAACACATCTGTTCTGATTCGGAATGGCTGATATGATTCATTAAACACATCTGTTCTGATTCAGAATGGATGATATGATTCATTAAACACATCTGATATGATTCATTAAACACATCTATTCTGATTTGGAATGGCTGATATGATTCATTAAACACATCTGTTCTGATTCAGAATGGCTAATATGATTCATTAAACACATCTGTTATGATTCAGAATGGCTAATATGATTCATTAAACACATCTGTTCTGATTCAGAATGGATGATATGATTCATTAAACACATCTGTTATGATTCGGAATGGCTGACATGATTCTGGTTCCATTAAACACATCTGTTCTGATTCGGAATGGCTGATATGACTGGTTCTATGATTCTGTTGAACCCTGATGATGAAAGAACAGTGTAACCCAAACATGATTTCTCTTCACCTGTTTGTTTACCCAGCAACTTCATTTTAATAATAGTTATTGCAGTGCATGTTATGGTTTTATTAGATCAAAGTTGAACATTTTGTATGGAAACTTATGTTTAATTGAATTGTGGACCAAAACTCTTGTTGATCACAACTTTTTGTTTTGTTTTACCAACTAATCGGAAAATCTCTGAAATACTAATTTCATTATAAGCTACCGTTTATTTCTGGATTCTGACTAATAACATTATAGATATTGTTCGACTTTCAAGTGAGACATGGCATTGGTAGCCCGAGCTACACACAGCCTAGTCCAGGGGCCAAAGATGTCTTTACTGTTCTCCTTGCAACAGGAAAAATGTAGTATTTCATTTTGACAAGTTGTGGAACTAGGCAGAACACACACACACGGACCCGTTGACTGGATAGAAAATATGTCTGCTGCCGAGTGTGCAGCACACGATTTGCGGAAGTGAGGTGAGTGTAATTCTCTAGCTAGCTTCATAAACCATTTTTCAATAAACGATTAGTCGGTCGCAATCAAGTGTGATCAGAAGTGAAGCATAGACTTGTTATCAACTGAACATTTGAGTGAAGTCGACCAACAGTGAGGCCGTTATGCATGCTAATGCTTTAGGAAAGTTGTTTGGTCAGAACAATCGGCTAGGAGCCGCAGTTAGCAAGCAGCAGCCTAGCCACAGAAGGAACTATTCCGTTATTACATCTTTGGCCTAGCTTAGCTGTCCCTACTAGCTCATATTAGCTAGGCAACCGCTAATGTCCATCAACTAACGTTAGCTACCAATGTTAAAGCTATGCGATTATCAACTAACTTGCTTTAGTATTCGATAGCTTGTCAAATACTTTAATTTGCATATAAACCATTACTCCTTAGCGAACCATTACATTAAGACGAGTAAGAGTGATATATAACTACTAAATTCGGTAACTATCCTGTGCGCCAATGGTAATGTAACTAACCGCTAAGCTAGCTAGCTAACGTTACTACTTTTATTTCATGTAATAAAAACAAAGCTAACTTGTTAGCTAACGTTTTTTGTTATCCGGCCACTTGCTAACTTTGTGACAAAACGGATGAGAAGGGCAGACATTTGTTGGCAGTAGCAATCAGTTTATGGTGCAAAATGCATCAGGGTGCGACCAAGTTGGCACATTTTGTCTGCTTTCTGCAGCCTTTTTCTGGGTTGGTTAGCATGTGGGATAACGGTTCGATAGCGGCGACACACTCCAGCTCATGTTAGTCAGCTAGTTTGCATTGGTATAAGATTAACACAATACCACGGAGTAGTTAGCCGAGTTCTCTGGTACAATAGTAGCTACCGTATTTGGTGCTAGCCAACGAACTACTTATGTGTTATCCAACTTTGGTCTTGTCTGTGCTCCCTGCCTCTCGGCGTTAGTGCCATGCCGGGGATTTGGTGTAGTCAGTCAGGTCCGCTGAATGGAGAGATATGGTGAAGAAGTAAAGATGAGGGGTGAGAACAAAAACTAACCAAATACTCCACTGTTTACTCTATTGAATTAGTGAAGTTGGATCACAAATCTACGTGCTACTAGCTACTCCACCGTTACCTATACCAGTCAGCTAACTATCAGCTTTCCTTTCACACGCGGTTTAATTCGTTTTGTTGTTGAAAATTTCTGTACACGGTTTTAAAACCTAGCTTTCAAACGACTTGGATAACTGTCATGACGGGTAGAATTAGAAAAGCTATTGTAAGCACGTCTCAATTGAAAGTTGATGTCATGCAACGCACCCTGGGCAGGAAGTAATTTACGCTTGACGTATAAAACTTACACTTGGGAGTCGTTGAAATGATGTCTAGTGCTGCCGCGTCTAATGTTTACATGTTGCCAGACACTTGCCACAGATAGTTGGCTAGGCCAGCTGAATTTACCAAACACGCTGTGCCTGAAATGGAATCCAATTCCATGCTACATAGTGCACTACTTCTGATCAGAGCCCTATTTAGTGCTTAGGGCTCTGGTCAGAAGTAGTGCACTATATAGTGAATAGGGTTGCCATTTGTGACGTAAGCACATTAACATCATGGGAAATTGATCCACTGGCCTACCTGTTGCCCATCCCTTCCCTGCATAATGCCTCAAAGACCCTCTGCCTGCATGAGCAAATGTCTGTCTGTCTGTCTGTCTGACAACACCCCCCTTCTGTCTGTCTGTCTGTCTGTCTGTCTGTCTGTCTGTCTGTCTGACAACACCCCCCTTCTGCCTGTCTGTCTGACAACACCCCCCTTCTGCCTGTCTGTCTGACAACACCCCCCTTCTGTCTGTCTGTCTGACAACACCCCCCTTCTGTCTGTCTGACAACACCCCTCCTCTATGGGGTGGTGTGTGTCGATGGCTCTGTGGGGTGGGTGGGTGTGTCAAATAAAATGTTATTTGTCACATACACGTGTTTAGCAGATGTTATTGCGAGTGTAGCGAAATGCTTGTGTTTCTAGTGCCAACAGTGCTGTAAAATCTAACAAGTAATATCTAACATTTTCACAACATATACCAAATACACACAACTCTAAAGTAAAGGAATGGAATTAAGAATATATGGACGAGCAATGTCAGAGCGGCATAGTAAATACATATGAGATGAGTAATACAACACTAAGATACAGTATAATAGTATAGAATATAGTATATCCATATGAGATGAGTAATACATAGACAGATACAGTAGAATAGTATAGAATACAGTATATACATATGAGATGAGTAATACATAGACAGATACAGTAGAATAGTATAGAATACAGTATATACATATGAGATGAGTAATACATACAGTAAGATACAGTATAATAGTATAGAATATAGTATATCCATATGAGATGAGTAATACATAGACAGATACAGTAGAATAGTATAGAATACAGTATATACATATGAGATGAGTAATACATACAGTAAGATACAGTAGAATAGTATAGAATACAGTATATACATATGAGATGAGTAATACTTTATGGGGTGGTGGTGTAGAGAGCTCTATGGGGTGGTGGTGGTGGTGTAGAGAGCTCTATGGGGTGGTGGTGGTGTAGAGAGCTCTATGGGGTGGTGGTGGTGGTGTAGAGAGCTCTATGGGGGGGTGGTGGTGTAGAGAGCTCTATGGGGTGGTGGTGGTGGTGTAGAGAGCTCTATGGGGGGGTGGTGGTGTAGAGAGCTCTATGGGTTGGTGGTGGTGTAGAGAGCTCTTTGGGGTGGTGGTGGTGTAGAGAGCTCTATGGGGTGGTGGTAGTGGTGTAGAGAGCTCTATGGGGTGGTGATGGTGGTGTAGAGAGCTCTATGGGGTGGTGGTGGTGTAGAGAGCTCTATGGGGTGGTGGTGGTGTAGAGAGCTCTATGGGGTGGTGGTAGTGGTGTAGAGAGCTCTATGGGGTGGTGGTGGTGGTGTAGAGAGCTCTATGGGGGGGTGGTGGTGTAGAGAGCTCTATGGGGTGGTGGTGGTGGTGGTGTAGAGAGCTCTATGGGGTGGTGATGGTGTGTAGAGAGCTCTATGGGGTGGTGGTGTAGAGAGCTCTATGGGGTGGTGGTGGTGGTGTAGAGAGCTCTATGGGGTGGTGGTGGTGGTGTAGAGAGCTCTATGGGGTGGTGGTGTAGAGAGCTCTATGGGGTGGTGGTGGTGGTGGTGTAGAGAGCTCTATGGGGTGGTGGTGGTGGTGGTGTAGAGAGCTCTATGGGGTGGTGGTGGTATAGAGAGCTCTATGGGGGGTGGTGGTGTAGAGAGCTCTATGGGGGGGTGGTGGTGTAGAGAGCTCTATGGGGTGGTGGTGGTGGTGGTGTAGAGAGCTCTATGGGGTGGTGGTGGTGGTGTAGAGAGCTCTATGGGGTGGTGGTGGTGGTGTAGAGAGCTCTATGGGGTGGTGGTGGTGGTGTAGAGAGCTCTATGGGGGGGTGGTGGTGTAGAGAGCTCTATGGGGTGGTGGTGGTGTAGAGAGCTCTATGGGGTGGTGGTGGTGGTGTAGAGAGCTCTATGGGGTGGTGGTGGTGGTGGTGTAGAGAGCTCTATGGGGTGGTGGTGTAGAGAGCTCTATGGGGTGGTGGTGGTGGTGTAGAGAGCTCTATGGGGGGGTGGTGGTGTAGAGAGCTCTATGGGGGGTGGTGTGTAGAGAGCTCTATGAGGGGTGGTGGTGGTGTAGAGAGCTCTATGGGGTGGTGGTGGTGTAGAGAGCTCTATGGGGTGGTGGTGGTGGTGTGTAGAGAGCTCTATGGGGTGGTGGTGTAGAGAGCTCTATGGGTGGTGGTGGTGTAGAGAGCTCTATGGGGGGGTGGTGGTGTAGAGAGCTCTATGGGGGGGTGGTGGTGTAGAGAGCTCTATGGGGTGGTGGTGGTGTAGAGAGCTCTATGGGGTGGTGGTGGTGTAGAGAGCTCTATGGGGTGGTGGTGTGTAGAGAGCTCTATGGGGTGGTGGTGGTGTAGAGAGCTCTATGGGGTGGTGGTGGTGGTGTGTAGAGAGCTCTATGGGGTGGTGGTGTAGAGAGCTCTATGGGTGGTGGTGGTGTAGAGAGCTCTATGGGGGGGTGGTGGTGTAGAGAGCTCTATGGGGGGGTGGTGGTGTAGAGAGCTCTATGGGTTGGTGGTGGTGTAGAGAGCTCTTTGGGGTGGTGGTGGTGTAGAGAGCTCTATGGGGTGGTGGTGGTGTAGAGAGCTCTATGGGGTGGTGGTGGTGTAGAGAGCTCTATGGGGGATGGTGGTGGTGTAGAGAGCTCTATGGGGGATGGTGGTGGTGTAGAGAGCTCTATGGGGTGGTGGTGTAGAGAGCTCTATGGGGGATGGTGGTGGTGTAGAGAGCTCTATGGGGGGTGGTGGTGTAGAGAGCTCTATGGGGGATGGTGGTGGTGTAGAGAGCTCTATGGGGTGGTGGTGTAGAGAGCTCTATGGGGGATGGTGGTGGTGTAGAGAGCTCTATGGGGTGGTGGTGGTGTAGAGAGCTCTATGGGGGATGGTGGTGGTGTAGAGAGCTCTATGGGGGGTGGTGGTGTAGAGAGCTCTATGGGGTGGTGGTGTAAATGCTGAATACAACAGGTGTAGTAGACCTTACAGTGAAATGCTGAATACAACAGGTGTAGTAGACCTCACAGTGAAATGCTGAATACAACAGGTGTAGTAGACCTTACAGTGAAATGCTGAATACAACAGGTGTAATAGACCTCACAGTGAAATGCTGAATACAACAGGTGTAGTAGACCTTACAGTGAAATGCTGAATACAACAGGTATAGTAGACCTCACAGTGAAATGCTGAATACAACAGGTGTAGTAGACCTTACAGTGAAATGCTGAATACAACAGGTGTAGTAGACCTCACAGTGAAATGCTTAATACAACAGGTGTAGTAGACCTCACAGTGAAATGCTGAATACAACAGGTGTAGACCTTACAGTGAAATGCTGAATACAACAGGTGTAGTAGACCTCACAATGAAATGCTGAATACAACAGGTGTAGTAGACCTCACAGTGAAATGCTGAATACAACAGGTGTAGTAGACCTTACAGTGAAATGCTGAATACAACAGGTATAGTAGACCTCACAGTGAAATGCTGAATACAACAGGTGTAGTAGACCTTACAGTGAAATGCTGAATACAACAGGTGTAGTAGACCTCACAGTGAAATGCTGAATACAACAGGTGTAGTAGACCTCACAGTGAAATGCTGAATACAACAGGTGTAGTAGACCTTACAGTGAAATGCTGAATATAACAGGTGTAGTAGACCTCACAATGAAATGCTGAATACAACAGGTGTAGTAGACCTCACAGTGAAATGCTGAATACAACAGGTGTAGTAGACCTCACAGTGAAATGCTGAATACAACAGGTGTAGTAGACCTCACAGTGAAATGCTGAATACAACAGGTGTAGTAGACCTCACAGTGAAATGCTGAATACAACAGGTGTAGTAGACCTTACAGTGAAATGCTGAATACAACAGGTGTAGTAGACCTCACAGTGAAATGCTGAATACAACAGGTGTAGTAGACCTCACAGTGAAATGCTGAATACAACAGGTGTAGTAGACCTCACAGTGAAATGCTGAATACAACAGGTGTAGTAGACCTTACAGTGAAATGCTGAATACAACAGGTGTAGTAGACCTCACAGTGAAATGCTGAATACAACAGGTGTAGTAGACCTCACAGTGAAATGCTGAATACAACAGGTGTAGTAGACATTACAGTGAAATGCTGAATACAACAGGTGTAGTAGACCTTACAGTGAAATGCTGAATACAAGGCTATATACAGTAGCGAGGCTATATACAGTAGAGGTGATATACAGTAGAGAGGCGATATACAGTAGAGAGGCTATATACAGTAGAGAGGCTATATACAGTAGAGAGGCTATATACAGTAGAGAGGCGATATACAGTAGAGAGGCGATATACAGTAGTGAGGCGATATACAGTAGAGAGGCTATATACAATAGAGAGGCTATATAAAGTAGTGAGGCTTATTACAGTAGAGAGGCTATATACAGTAGAGAGGCTATATACAGTAGAGGGGCTATATACAGTAGAGGGGCTATATACAGTAGAGGGGCTATATACAGTAGAGAGGCTTATTACAGTAGAGAGGCTATATACAGTAGAGCGGCTTATTACAGTAGAGAGGCTATATACAGTAGAGAGGCTATATACAGTAGAGAGGCTATATACAGTAGCTATATACAGTAGAGGCTATATACAGTAGAGAGGCTATATACATTAGAGGCTATATACAGTAGAGAGGCTATATACAGTAGAGAGGCGATATACAGTAGAGAGGCGATATACAGTAGAGAGGCGATATACAGTAGAGGCGATATACAGTAGAGAGGCGATATACAGTAGAGAGGCTATATACAGTAGAGAGGCTATATACAGTAGAGAGGCGATATACAGTAGAGAGGCGATATACAGTAGAGGCTATATACAGTAGACAGGCTATATACAGTAGAGAGGCTACATACAGTAGAGAGGCTACATACAGTAGAGAGGCTACATACAGTAGAGAGGCTATATACAGTAGTGAGGCTTATTACAGTAGTGAGGCTATATACAGTAGAGAGGCTATATACAGTAGAGAGGCTATATACAGTAGAGAGACTATATACAGTAGAGAGGCTTATTACAGTAGAGAGGCTATATACAGGAGAAGCTATATACAGTAGAGAGGCTATATACAGTAGAGAGGCTATATACAGTAGAGAGGCTATATACAGTAGCGAGGCTATATACAGTAGCGGGGCTATAAAAGTAGAGGCTACTGACAGAGACACCGGTTAGTCAGGCTGATTGAGGTAGTATGTACATGTAGATAGGGTTAAAGTGACTATTCATATTTTGATGAACAGAGAGTAGCAGTAACGTAAAAGAGGGGTTGGCGGGTGGTGGGTGGGACACAATACAGATATCCCGGTTAGCCAATGTGCGGGAGCACTGGTTGGTCGGGCCAATTGAGGTAGTATGTACATGAATGTATAGTTAAAGTGACTGTGCATATAATATTAAATTTAACATCGGTGCCCAGTAGCACAGATTCATATTTGTGTTATTGACAGACTAAACAGCTGTGCACGATCATTGTGTTTTATAATGTAATATACTTTTATAATAAACTTGATACACTTTGGTTTAATAGGTCACGAGTGGCGCAGCGGTCTAAGGCACTGCATCTCAGTGCAAAAGGAGTCACTACAGTCCCTGGTTCGAATCCAGGCTGCATCACATCCGGATGTCATTGGGAGTACCATAGGGCGGCGCACAATTGGCCCAGCGTCGTCCGGGTTTGGCCGGGGTAGGCCTTTATTGTAAATAAGAATTTGTTCTTAACTGACTTGCCTACTTTAATAAAGGTAAAAAAAAAAAAATGTACGTAATAATTATTAATAAAGTATCTGTTTGACACCCAAATGAGATATTAACCATCCTCCTGTGACCCAACTCAACAACCTTAACTGGCAACTCTCACATACCCAGGGGCCCACTTTGGGTCCAGACCCATCACCAGGGGCCCACTTAGGGTCCAGACCCATCACCAGGGGCCCACTTTGGGTCCAGACCCATCACCAGGGGCCCACTTTGGGTCCAGACCCATACCCAGGGGCCCACTTTGGGTCCAGACCCATCACCAGGGGCCCACTTTGGGTCCAGACCCATACCCAGGGGCCCACTTTGGGTCCAGACCCATACCCAGGGGCCCACTTTGGGTCCAGACCCATCACCAGGGGCCCACTTTGGGGCCAGACCCATACCCAGGGGCCCACTTTGGGTCCAGACCCATCATTTAAAGAAGCACTGATTTAAACTATTGGCCTGTTCTAAATGCCTTGTAGGAAACGGAGTTTACAAGCCCAATTCTTTAAAGGCTATTGTTTTCGTGGTCAAGGGCTTTTAAGTGAGTCGTAGTGATTGATAAAGAGACCGAGAAGGTTTTGAGGTGAGAGTTTATGCAGCAAGGGTACTTTTCCCATACGGTGGCGCACAATTGGCCCGGCGTCGTCCGGGTTTGGCCGGGGGTAGGCCGTCCATTGTAAATAACAATTTGTTCTTAACTGACTTGCCTAGTTAAATAAAAGGTAAAAATTTTGTTCCCGGTTGTAATTGATGTCGAGTTCTGTGTTCTACCATGGGACGGCCGCTTCCCATTCAGAAGGCAATGGTTAAAATGGCCCCCCCCCCGTCAATTAGGATCGCTACATCCCATTCAGAAGGCAATGGTTAAAATGGCCCCCCCCCCCGTCAATTAGGATCGCTACATCCCATTCAGAAGGCAATGGTTAAAATGGCCCCCCCCCCGTCAATTAGGATCGCTACATCCCATTCAGAAGGCAATGGTTAAAATGGCCCCCCCCCCGTCAATTAGGATCGCTACATCCCATTCAGAAGGCAATGGTTAAAATGGCCCCCCCCCCCGTCAATTAGGATCGCTACATCCCATTCAGAAGGCAATGGTTAAAATGGCCCCCCCCCCGTCAATTAGGATCGCTACATCCCATTCAGAAGGCAATGGTTAAAATGGCCCCCCCCCCCGTCAATTAGGATCGCTACATCCCATTCAGAAGGCAATGGTTAAAATGGCCCCCCCCCCCGTCAATTAGGATCGCTACATCCCATTCAGAAGGCAATGGTTAAAATGGCCCCCCCCCCGTCAATTAGGATCGCTACATCCCATTCAGAAGGCAATGGTTAAAATGGCCCCCCCCCCCGTCAATTAGGATCGCTACATCCCATTCAGAAGGCAATGGTTAAAATGGCCCCCCCCCCGTCAATTAGGATCGCTACATCCCATTCAGAAGGCAATGGTTAAAATGGCCCCCCCCCGTCAATTAGGATCGCTACATCCCATTCAGAAGGCAATGGTTAAAATGGCCCCCCCCCCGTCAATTAGGATCGCTACATCCCATTCAGAAGGCAATGGTTAAAATGGCCCCCCCCCCCGTCAATTAGGATCGCTACATCCCATTCAGAAGGCAATGGTTAAAATGGCCCCCCCCCCGTCAATTAGGATCGCTACATCCCATTCAGAAGGCAATGGTTAAAATGGCCCCCCCCCCCGTCAATTAGGATCGCTACATCCCATTCAGAAGGCAATGGTTAAAATGGCCCCCCCCCCGTCAATTAGGATCGCTACATCCCATTCAGAAGGCAATGGTTAAAATGGCCCCCCCCCCGTCAATTAGGATCGCTACATCCCATTCAGAAGGCAATGGTTAAAATGGCCCCCCCCCCCCGTCAATTAGGATCGCTACATCCCATTCAGAAGGCAATGGTTAAAATGGCCCCCCGTCAAAGGTTGTGTACTCGGCTTACATAAGGAATTGAGAGGCATGTGTGCCATTGGGCCCTGGTAAAAAAAGTAGAACACTAAATAGGGAATAGGTTGCCATTTGGGACAGAACCTGTCTCAGATCAGACTGAATGCCAGTGTGACGCTTATGTTCCCACCAGTCCAGATGTATTGGGGTATAGCCGAGACTAACTACTATTATGTATGAGACACTTGAGTCAGCTCACACAAACACGTTTTTAGGAAGGTTAGGTCTGAATGACAATGCATCATACCCACAGGAAGGAAATGAACACACACACACACACAGTACTCTACCCTATTTTAGGACAGGCATCAATAGGCAGTTATTGACTGATGAAGTGATAGTGTGTGTCATCATGTCCACTGTTCCTCTGCTTGGCTACCTGGGTAGTGGAGATACAGGGTGTGTTCTACCTGGGTAGTGGAGACAAAGGATGTGTTCTACCTGGGTAGTGGAGACAAAGGATGTGTTCTACCTGGGTAGTGGAGACAAAGGATGTGTTCTACCTGGGTAGTGGAGACAAAGGGTGTGTTCTACCTGGGTAGTAGAGACAAAGGGTGTGTTCTACCTGGGTAGTGGAGACAAAGGGTGTGTTCTACCTGGGTAGTAGAGACAAAGGATGCGTTCTACCTGGGTAGTGGAGACAGGATGTGTTCTACCTGGGTAGTGGAGACAAAGGATGTGTTCTACCTGGGTAGTGGAGACAAAGGATGTGTTCTACCTGGGTAGTGGAGACAAAGGATGTGTTCTACCTGGGTAGTGGAGATACAGGATGTGTTCTACCTGGGTAGTAGAGACAAAGGATGTGTTCTACCTGGGTAGTGGAGACAAAGGATGTGTTCTACCTGGGTAGTGGAGACAAAGGATGTGTTCTACCTGGGTAGTGGAGACAAAGGGTGTGTTCTACCTGGGTAGTAGAGACAAAGGGTGTGTTCTACCTGGGTAGTGGAGATACAGGATGTGTTCTACCTGGGTAGTGGAGACAGGATGTGTTCTACCTGGGTAGTAGAGACAAAGGATGTGTTCTACCTGGGTAGTGGAGACAAAGGATGTTATCTACCTGGGTAGTGGAGATACAGGATGTGTTCTACCTGGGTAGTGGAGACAGGATGTGTTCTACCTGGGTAGTAGAGACAAAGGATGTGTTCTACCTGGGTAGTGGAGACAAAGGATGTGTTCTACCTGGGTAGTAGAGACAAAGGATGCATTCTACCTGGGTAGTGGAGACAGGATGTGTTCTACCTGGGTAGTGGAGACAAAGGATGTGTTCTACCTGGGTAGTGGAGACAAAGGATGTGTTCTACCTGGGTAGTGGAGACAAAGGATGTGTTCTACCTGGGTAGTGGAGATACAGGATGTGTTCTACCTGGGTAGTAGAGACAAAGGATGTGTTCTACCTGGGTAGTGGAGACAAAGGATGTGTTCTACCTGGGTAGTGGAGACAAAGGATGTGTTCTACCTGGGTAGTGGAGACAAAGGATGTGTTCTACCTGGGTAGTGGAGACAAAGGGTGTGTTCTACCTGGGTAGTAGAGACAAAGGGTGTGTTCTACCTGGGTAGTGGAGATACAGGATGTGTTCTACCTGGGTAGTGGAGACAGGATGTGTTCTACCTGGGTAGTAGAGACAAAGGATGTGTTCTACCTGGGTAGTGGAGACAAAGGATGTTATCTACCTGGGTAGTGGAGACAGGATGTGTTCTACCTGGGTAGTGGAGACAAAGGATGTGTTCTACCTGGGTAGTGGAGACAAAGGATGTGTTCTACCTGGGTAGTGGAGACAAAGGATGTGTTCTACCTGGGTAGTGGAGACAAAGGATGTGTTCTACCTGGGTAGTGGAGATACAGGATGTGTTCTACCTGGGTAGTGGAGACAGGATGTGTTCTACCTGGGTAGTAGAGACAAAGGATGTGTTCTACCTGGGTAGTGGAGACAAAGGATGTGTTCTACCTGGGTAGTGGAGACAAAGGATGTGTTCTACCTGGGTAGTGGAGACAAAGGATGTGTTCTACCTGGGTAGTGGAGACAAAGGATGTGTTCTACCTGGGTAGTGGAGATACAGGATGTGTTCTACCTGGGTAGTAGAGACAAAGGATGTGTTCTACCTGGGTAGTAGAGACAAAGGATGTGTTCTACCTGGGTAGTAGAGATAAAGGATGTGTTCTACCTGGGTAGTGGAGATACAGGATGTGTTCTACCTGGGTAGTAGAGACAAAGGATGTGTTCTACCTGGGTAGTGGAGATACAGGATGTGTTCTACCTGGGTAGTAGAGACAAAGGGTGTGTTCTACCTGGGTAGTGGAGATACAGGATGTGTTCTACCTGGGTAGTGGAGACAGGATGTGTTCTACCTGGGTAGTAGAGACAAAGGATGTGTTCTACCTGGGTAGTGGAGACAAAGGATGTGTTCTACCTGGGTAGTGGAGACAAAGGATGTGTTCTACCTGGGTAGTGGAGACAAAGGATGTGTTCTACCTGGGTAGTGGAGACAAAGGATGTGTTCTACCTGGGTAGTAGAGACAAAGTCCAGCAAGAGTCCGTCAAAGAACAAGAAGTCACCAAACCACAGAAGAAGATTAAAATACGTGGTTTTTGGTGATGGCATTATGGGAAAGCTAGCAACTTGTAAACAATTACCCATTTCTATAAGCAAGTCATATTTTTATAGTAGTGTTAAATAATAAACATTGGCTGTTAAGTAAATCATATTTTGACTGTTGCCTCCCGTTTTAAGTTTATTGTGATGGTAAGGACGTTTGTGTTTGATAATTATTAGGTGGAGGTCACTAGCTACAGTGGTATCTTCAACCTAGCCTAGCTTTTAGCAAGCTACATTGATATATTCAATCTAACCTAGTTTTTAGATATCTACAGTATAATCTTCAACCTAGCCTAGTTTTTAGCTAGCTACAGTATAATCTTCAACCTAGCCTAGGGTTTAGCTAGCTACAGTATAATCTTCAACCTAGCCTAGTTTTTAGCTAGCTACAGTATAATCTTCAACCTAGCCTAGGGTTTAGCTAGCTAAAGTATAATCTTCAACCTAGCCTAGGGTTTAGCTAGCTACAGTATAATCTTCAACCTAGCCTAGGGTTTAGCTAGCTACAGTATAATCTTCAACCTAGCCTAGTTTTTAGCTAGCTACAGTATAATCTTCAACCTAGCCTAGTTTTTAGCTAGCTACAGTATAATCTTCAACCTAGCCTAGGGTTTAGCTAGCTACAGTATAATCTTCAACCTAGCCTAGGGTTTAGCTAGCTACAGTATAATCTTCAACCTAGCCTAGTTTTTAGCTAGCTACAGTATAATCTTCAACCTAGCCTAGTTTTTAGCTAGCTACAGTATAATCTTCAACCTAGCCTAGTTTTTAGCTAGCTACAGTATAATCTTCAACCTAGCCTAGTTTTTAGCTAGCTACAGTATAATCTTCAACCTAGCCTAGTTTTTAGCTAGCTACAGTGGTATCCTCAACCTAGCCTAGTTTTTAGCTAGCTACAGTATAATCTTCAATCTAACCTAGTTTTTAGCTATCTACAGTATAATCTTCAACCTAGCCTAGCGTTTAGCTAGCTGCTCTAAGCTAGCTTGACTTGCTAGAAAGTTAATTACTTGTTTCTCTAACATTTATTATCGTCTTAAAACAATGTTTCGCCTGTCTTGAAATGAAAAGGTAAAGTTTTGACATCTCCCAAAATAAATGCTATCTCCAACGGGAGACTAGGCTGTCCGTCTTGCATTGTGAAACCCTATCCTACGCTCTCCGTCCAGTAGTGGAATAAAATTGCATGAAGGGCACGTACGGCGTAATGAAATGCGTCACGATGTAAACGGGGCGTCAGATTACTAGCGTTTTTCAAGTGCAACATTAGTAACGGGGTTTTTTGGGAATCCCTGACCACGAGAGAGACGAGGTCTGTGTTCCAAATGGCACCCTATTCCCTATATAGTGCACTACTTTAGACCAAAGAGCCCTATGGCACCCTATTCCCTATAAAGTGCACTACTTTAGACCAAAGAGCCCTATGGCACCCTATTCCCTATTATAGTGCACTACTTTAGACCAGAGAGCCCTTTGGCCCTTTAAAAAGTAGTGCGCTATATAGGGAATAGGGTACCATTTGGGATGCGACTTGTTTCCCCAGACAGACTCACAGCTGAAGCATCAAAGCTGGGCTGACATTTGATTCTTTGAACACGAGATGAAAGAGATACTGCCCTTTATTCACCCTCTGTCAGTCTACAGTTGAAGTCGGAAGTTTACTTAGACCTTATCCAAATATATTTAAACTCAATTTTTCACATTTCCTGACATTGAATCCTAGGAAAAATGTTTCTGTCTTAGGTCAATTAGGATCGCTACTTTATTTTAAGAATGTGAAATGTCAGAATAATAGTAGAGAGAATAATTTATTTCAGCTTTTATTTCTTTCATCACAATCCAAGTGGGTCAGAAGTTTACGTACACTCAATTAGTATTTGGTAGCATTGCCTTTAAATTGTTTAACTTGGGTCAAACGTTTCGGGTAGCCTTCCACAAGCTTCCCACAATAGGTTGGGTGAATTTTGGCCCATTCCTCCTGACAGAGCTGGTGTAACTGAGTCAGGTTTGTAGGCCTCCTTGCTCGCACACGCTTTTTCAGTTCTGCCCACACATTTTTTATGGGATTGAGGTCAGGGCTTTGTGATGGCCACTCCAATACCTTGACTTTGTTGTCCTTAAGCCATTTTGCCATAACTTTGGTAGTATGCTTGGGGTCATTGTTCATTTGGAAGACCCATTTGCGACCAAGCTTTAACTTCCTGACTGATGTCTTGAGATGTTGCTTCAATGTATCCACATAATTTTCCGTCCTCATGATGCCATCTATTTTGTGAAGTGCACCAGTCCCTCCTACAGCAAAGCACCCCCACAACATGATGCTGCCACCTCCATGCTTCACGGTTTGGATGGTGTTCTTCGGCTTGCAAGCCACCCCCTTTTTCCTCCAAACAAAACAATGGTCATTATGGCCAAACAGTTCTATTTTTGTTTCATCAGACCAGAGGACATTTCTCCAAAAAGTACGATCTTTGTCCCCATGTGCAGTTGCAAACCGTAGTCTGGCTTTTTATGGCCGTTTTGGAGCAGAGCGGCCTTTCAGGTTATGTCAATATAGGGACTCGTTTTACTGTGGATATAGATACTTTTGTACCTGTTTCCTCGAGCATCTTCACAAGGTCCTTTGCTGCTGTTCTGGGATTGATTTGCACTTTTCGCACTTTTCGCACCAAAGTACGCGGTATGACGGCTGCGTGGTCCCATGATGTTTATACTCGGGTACTATTGTTTGTACAGATGAACGTGGTACCTTCAGGCGTTTGGAATTTGCTCCCAAGGATGAACCAGACAATTTTTTTCTGAGGTCTTGGCGGATTTCTATTGATTTTCCCATGATTTCAAGCAAAGAGGCACTGAGTTTGAAGGTAGGCCTTGAAATACATCCACAGGTACACCTCCAATTGACACAAATGATGTCAATTAGCCTATCAGAATCTTCTAAAGCCATGACATCATTCTCTGGAATTTTCCAAGCTGTTTAAATGCACAGTCAACTTAGTGGATGTAAACTTCTGATTCACTGGAATTGTGATTAAGTGAAATAATCTGTCTGTAAACAATTGTTGGAAAAATTACTTGTGTCATGCACAAAGTAGATGTCCTAACCGACTTGCCAAAACTATAGTTTTTTAACAAGAAATTTGTGGAGTGGTTTGAAAAACGAGTTTTAATGACTCCAACCTAAGTGTACGTAAACTTTCGACTTCAACTGTAGCATCTCTGATTCTCTTACCTTATTCACCCTCTGTCAGTATAGCATCTCCCATCGCTGACCCTTATTCACCCTCTGTCAGTCTGTCAGTATAGCATCTCCCATCGCTGACCCTTATTCACCCTCTGTCAGTATAGCATCTCTCAACACTGACCCTTATTCACCCTCTGTCACTATAGCATCTCCCATCGCTGACCCTTATTCACCCTCTGTCACTATAGCATCTCCCATCGCTGACCCTTATTCACCCTCTGTCACTATAGCATCTCCCATCGCTGACCCTTATTCACCCTCTGTCAGTATAGCATCTCCCAACGCTGACCCTTATTCACCCTCTGTCACTATAGCATCTCCCATCGCTGACCCTTATTCACCCTCTGTCACTATAGCATCTCCCATCGCTGACCCTTATTCACCCTCTGTCAGTATAGCATCTCTCATCGCTGACCCTTATTCACCCTCTGTCAGTCTGTCAGTATAGCATCTCCCAACGCTGACCCTTATTCACCCTCTGTCAGTATAGCATCTCCCATCGCTGACCCTTATTCACCCTCTGTCAGTTTGTCAGTATAGCATCTCCCAACGCTGACCCTTATTCACCCTCTGTCAGTATAACATCTCCCATCGCTGACCCTTATTCACCCTCTGTCAGTATAGCATCTCCCAACGCTGACCCTTATTCACCCTCTGTCAGTATAGCATCTCCCATCGCTGACCCTTATTCACCCTCTGTCAGTATAGCATCTCCCATCGCTGACCCTTATTCACCCTCTGTCAGTCTGTCAGTATAGCATCTCTCAACACTGACTCTTATTCACCCTCTGTCAGTATAGCATCTCCCAACGCTGACCCTTATTCACCCTCTGTCAGTATAGCATCTCCCAACGCTGACCCTTATTCACCCTCTGTCAGTATAGCATCTCCCATCGCTGACCCTTATTCACCCTCTGTCAGTCTGTCAGTATAGCATCTCCCATCGCTGACCCTTGTTCACCCTCTGTCAGTATAGCATCTCCCATCGCTGACCCTTATTCACCCTCTGTCAGTCTGTCAGTATAGCATCTCCCATCGCTGACCCTTATTCACCCTCTGTCAGTATAGCATCTCCCATCGCTGACCCTTATTCACCCTCTGTCAGTATAGCATCTCCCATCGCTGACCCTTATTCACCCTCTGTCAGTATAGCATCTCCCATCGCTGACCCTTATTCACCCTCTGTCAGTCTGTCAGTATAGCATCTCCCAACACTGACCCTTATTCACCCTCTGTCAGTATAGCATCTCCCATCGCTGACCCTTATTCACCCTCTGTCAGTATAACATCTCCCATCGCTGACCCTTATTCACCCTCTGTCAGTATAGCATCTCCCAACGCTGACCCTTATTCACCCTCTGTCAGTATAGCATCTCCCATCGCTGACCCTTATTCACCCTCTGTCAGTATAGCATCTCCCATCGCTGACCCTTATTCACCCTCTGTCAGTCTGTCAGTATAGCATCTCCCAACACTGACCCTTATTCACCCTCTGTCAGTATAGCATCTCCCATCGCTGACCCTTATTCACCCTCTGTCAGTATAGCATCTCCCATCGCTGACCCTTATTCACCCTCTGTCAGTCTGTCAGTATAGCATCTCCCAACGCTGACCCTTATTCTCCCTCTGTCAGTATAGCATCTCTCAACGCTGACCCTTATTCACCCTCTGTCAGTATAGCATCTCCCAACGCTGACCCTTATTCACCCTCTGTCAGTATAGCATCTCCCATCGCTGACCCTTATTCACCCTCTGTCAGTATAGCATCTCCCATCGCTGACCCTTATTCACCCTCTGTCAGTCTGTCAGTATAGCATCTCCCAACACTGACCCTTATTCACCCTCTGTCAGTATAGCATCTCCCATCGCTGACCCTTATTCACCCTCTGTCAGTATAGCATCTCCCATCGCTGACCCTTATTCACCCTCTGTCAGTCTGTCAGTATAGCATCTCCCAACGCTGACCCTTATTCTCCCTCTGTCAGTATAGCATCTCTCAACGCTGACCCTTATTCACCCTCTGTCAGTATAGTATCTCCCAACGCTGACCCTTATTCACCCTCTGTCAGTATAGCATCTCCCATCGCTGACCCTTATTCACCCTCTGTCAGTATAGCATCTCCCAACGCTGACCCTTATTCACCCTCTGTCAGTATAGCATCTCCCAACGCTGACCCTTATTCACCCTCTGTCAGTCTGTCAGTATAGCATCTCCCAACGCTGACCCTTATTCACCCTCTGTCAGTATAGCATCTCCCATCGCTGACCCTTATTCACCCTCTGTCAGTATAGCATCTCCCAACGCTGACCCTTATTCACCCTCT
The DNA here is from genome assembly GCF_029448725.1 of Salvelinus fontinalis. Classification (NCBI taxonomy): domain Eukaryota; kingdom Metazoa; phylum Chordata; class Actinopteri; order Salmoniformes; family Salmonidae; genus Salvelinus; species Salvelinus fontinalis. Next base: position 5,107,536 of record NC_074690.1, read on the forward strand.
GTCAGTATAGCATCTCCCATCGCTGACCCTTATTCACCCTCTGTCAGTATAGCATCTCCCATCGCTGACCCTTATTCACCCTCTGTCAGTATAGCATCTCCCAACGCTGACCCTTATTCACCCTCTGTCAGTATAGCATCTCCCATCGCTGACCCTTATTCACCCTCTGTCAGTATAGCATCTCCCATCGCTGACCCTTATTCACCCTCTGTCAGTATAGCATCTCCCATCGCTGACCCTTATTCACCCTCTGTCAGTCTGTCAGTATAGCATCTCCCAACACTGACCCTTATTCACCCTCTGTCAGTATAGCATCTCCCATCGCTGACCCTTATTCACCCTCTGTCAGTATAGCATCTCCCATCGCTGACCCTTATTCACCCTCTGTCAGTCTGTCAGTATAGCATCTCCCAACGCTGACCCTTATTCTCCCTCTGTCAGTATAGCATCTCTCAACGCTGACCCTTATTCACCCTCTGTCAGTATAGCATCTCCCAACGCTGACCCTTATTCACCCTCTGTCAGTATAGCATCTCCCATCGCTGACCCTTATTCACCCTCTGTCAGTATAGCATCTCCCATCGCTGACCCTTATTCACCCTCTGTCAGTCTGTCAGTATAGCATCTCCCAACACTGACCCTTATTCACCCTCTGTCAGTATAGCATCTCCCATCGCTGACCCTTATTCACCCTCTGTCAGTATAGCATCTCCCATCGCTGACCCTTATTCACCCTCTGTCAGTCTGTCAGTATAGCATCTCCCAACGCTGACCCTTATTCTCCCTCTGTCAGTATAGCATCTCTCAACGCTGACCCTTATTCACCCTCTGTCAGTATAGTATCTCCCAACGCTGACCCTTATTCACCCTCTGTCAGTATAGCATCTCCCATCGCTGACCCTTATTCACCCTCTGTCAGTATAGCATCTCCCAACGCTGACCCTTATTCACCCTCTGTCAGTATAGCATCTCCCAACGCTGACCCTTATTCACCCTCTGTCAGTCTGTCAGTATAGCATCTCCCAACGCTGACCCTTATTCACCCTCTGTCAGTATAGCATCTCCCATCGCTGACCCTTATTCACCCTCTGTCAGTATAGCATCTCCCAACGCTGACCCTTATTCACCCTCTGTCAGTATAGCATCTCCCATCGCTGACCCTTATTCACCCTCTGTCAGTATAGCATCTCCCATCGCTGACCCTTATTCACCCTCTGTCAGTATAGCATCTCCCAACGCTGACCCTTATTCACCCTCTGTCAGTATAGCATCTCCCATCGCTGACCCTTATTCACCCTCTGTCAGTATAGCATCTCCCATCGCTGACCCTTATTCACCCTCTGTCAGTATAGCATCTCCCATCGCTGACCCTTATTCACCCTCTGTCAGTCTGTCAGTAAAGCATCTCCCAACACTGACCCTTATTCACCCTCTGTCAGTATAGCATCTCCCAACGCTGACCCTTATTCACCCTCTGTCAGTATAGCATCTCCCAACGCTGACCCTTATTCACCCTCTGTCAGTATAGCATCTCCCATCGCTGACCCTTATTCACCCTCTGTCAGTCTGTCAGTATAGCATCTCCCAACACTGACCCTTATTCACCCTCTGTCAGTATAGCATCTCCCAACGCTGACCCTTATTCACCCTCTGTCAGTATAGCATCTCCCAACGCTGACCCTTATTCACCCTCTGTCAGTATAGCATCTCCAACGCTGACCCTTATTCACCCTCTGTCAGTATAGCATCTCCCATCGCTGACCCTTATTCACCCTCTGTCAGTATAGCATCTCCCATCGCTGACCCTTATTCACCCTCTGTCAGTCTGTCAGTATAGCATCTCCCAACGCTGACCCTTATTCACCCTCTGTCAGTATAGCATCTCCCATCGCTGACCCTTATTCACCCTCTGTCAGTATAGCATCTCCCATCGCTCACCCTTATTCACCCTCTGTCAGTATAGCATCTCTCAACACTGACTCTTATTCACCCTCTGTCAGTATAGCATCTCTCATCGCTGACCCTTATTCACCCTCTGTCAGTCTGTCAGTATAGCATCTCCCAACGCTGACCCTTATTCACCCTCTGTCAGTATAGCATCTCCCATCGCTGACCCTTATTCACCCTCTGTCAGTATAGCATCTCCCATCGCTGACCCTTATTCACCCTCTGTCAGGATAGTATCTCCCATCGCTGACCATTATTCACCCTCTGTCAGTATAGCATCTCCCATCGCTGACCCTTATTCACCCTCTGTCAGTATAGCATCTCCCATCGCTGACCCTTATTCACCCTCTGTCAGTATAGTATCTCCCAACGCTGACCCTTATTCACCCTCTGTCAGTATAGCATCTCCCAACGCTGACCCTTATTCACCCTCTGTCAGTATAGCATCTCCCATCGCTGACCCTTATTCACCCTCTGTCAGTATAGCATCTCCCATCGCTGACCCTTGTTCACCCTCTGTCAGTATAGCATCTCCCATCACTGACCCTTATTCACCTTCTGTCAGTATAGCATCTCCCATCGCTGACCCTTATTCACCCTCTGTCAGTATAGCATCTCCCAACGCTGACCCTTATTCACCCTCTGTCAGTATAGCATCTCTCAACACTGACTCTTATTCACCCTCTGTCAGTATAGCATCTCCCATCGCTGACCCTTATTCACCCTCTGTCAGTATAGCATCTCCCATCGCTGACCCTTATTCACCCTCTGTCAGTCTGTCAGTATAGCATCTCCCAACACTGACCCTTATTCACCCTCTGTCAGTATAGCATCTCCCATCGCTGACCCTTATTCACCCTCTGTCAGTATAGCATCTCCCATCGCTGACCCTTATTCACCCTCTGTCAGTCTGTCAGTATAGCATCTCCCAACGCTGACCCTTATTCTCCCTCTGTCAGTATAGCATCTCTCAACGCTGACCCTTATTCACCCTCTGTCAGTATAGTATCTCCCAACGCTGACCCTTATTCACCCTCTGTCAGTATAGCATCTCCCATCGCTGACCCTTATTCACCCTCTGTCAGTATAGCATCTCCCAACGCTGACCCTTATTCACCCTCTGTCAGTATAGCATCTCCCAACGCTGACCCTTATTCACCCTCTGTCAGTCTGTCAGTATAGCATCTCCCAACGCTGACCCTTATTCACCCTCTGTCAGTATAGCATCTCCCATCGCTGACCCTTATTCACCCTCTGTCAGTATAGCATCTCCCAACGCTGACCCTTATTCACCCTCTGTCAGTATAGCATCTCCCATCGCTGACCCTTATTCACCCTCTGTCAGTATAGCATCTCCCATCGCTGACCCTTATTCACCCTCTGTCAGTATAGCATCTCCCAACGCTGACCCTTATTCACCCTCTGTCAGTATAGCATCTCCCATCGCTGACCCTTATTCACCCTCTGTCAGTATAGCATCTCCCATCGCTGACCCTTATTCACCCTCTGTCAGTATAGCATCTCCCATCGCTGACCCTTATTCACCCTCTGTCAGTCTGTCAGTATAGCATCTCCCAACACTGACCCTTATTCACCCTCTGTCAGTATAGCATCTCCCATCGCTGACCCTTATTCACCCTCTGTCAGTATAGCATCTCCCATCGCTGACCCTTATTCACCCTCTGTCAGTCTGTCAGTATAGCATCTCCCAACGCTGACCCTTATTCTCCCTCTGTCAGTATAGCATCTCTCAACGCTGACCCTTATTCACCCTCTGTCAGTATAGCATCTCCCAACGCTGACCCTTATTCACCCTCTGTCAGTATAGCATCTCCCATCGCTGACCCTTATTCACCCTCTGTCAGTATAGCATCTCCCATCGCTGACCCTTATTCACCCTCTGTCAGTCTGTCAGTATAGCATCTCCCAACACTGACCCTTATTCACCCTCTGTCAGTATAGCATCTCCCATCGCTGACCCTTATTCACCCTCTGTCAGTATAGCATCTCCCATCGCTGACCCTTATTCACCCTCTGTCAGTCTGTCAGTATAGCATCTCCCAACGCTGACCCTTATTCTCCCTCTGTCAGTATAGCATCTCTCAACGCTGACCCTTATTCACCCTCTGTCAGTATAGTATCTCCCAACGCTGACCCTTATTCACCCTCTGTCAGTATAGCATCTCCCATCGCTGACCCTTATTCACCCTCTGTCAGTATAGCATCTCCCAACGCTGACCCTTATTCACCCTCTGTCAGTATAGCATCTCCCAACGCTGACCCTTATTCACCCTCTGTCAGTCTGTCAGTATAGCATCTCCCAACGCTGACCCTTATTCACCCTCTGTCAGTATAGCATCTCCCATCGCTGACCCTTATTCACCCTCTGTCAGTATAGCATCTCCCATCGCTGACCCTTATTCACCCTCTGTCAGTATAGCATCTCCCATCGCTGACCCTTATTCACCCTCTGTCAGTATAGCATCTCCCATCGCTGACCCTTATTCACCCTCTGTCAGTATAGCATCTCCCAACGCTGACCCTTATTCACCCTCTGTCAGTATAGCATCTCCCATCGCTGACCCTTATTCACCCTCTGTCAGTATAGCATCTCCCATCGCTGACCCTTATTCACCCTCTGTCAGTATAGCATCTCCCATCGCTGACCCTTATTCACCCTCTGTCAGTCTGTCAGTAAAGCATCTCCCAACACTGACCCTTATTCACCCTCTGTCAGTATAGCATCTCCCAACGCTGACCCTTATTCACCCTCTGTCAGTATAGCATCTCCCAACGCTGACCCTTATTCACCCTCTGTCAGTATAGCATCTCCCATCGCTGACCCTTATTCACCCTCTGTCAGTCTGTCAGTATAGCATCTCCCAACACTGACCCTTATTCACCCTCTGTCAGTATAGCATCTCCCAACGCTGACCCTTATTCACCCTCTGTCAGTATAGCATCTCCCAACGCTGACCCTTATTCACCCTCTGTCAGTATAGCATCTCCAACGCTGACCCTTATTCACCCTCTGAATTATAGCATTTCCCATCGCTGACCCTTATTCACCCTCTGTCAGTATAGCATCTCCAACGCTGACCCTTATTCACCCTCTGAATTATAGCATTTCCCAACGCTGACCCTTATTCACCCTCTGTCAGTATAGCATCTCCCAACGCTGACCCTTATTCACCCTCTGTCAGTATAGCATCTCCCATCGCTGACCCTTATTCACCCTCTGTCAGTATAGCATCTCCCATCGCTGACCCTTGTTCACCCTCTGTCAGTATAGCATCTCCCATCACTGACCCTTATTCACCTTCTGTCAGTATAGCATCTCCCATCGCTGACCCTTATTCACCCTCTGTCAGTATAGCATCTCCCAACGCTGACCCTTATTCACCCTCTGTCAGTATAGCATCTCTCAACACTGACTCTTATTCACCCTCTGTCAGTATAGCATCTCCCATCGCTGACCCTTATTCACCCTCTGTCAGTATAGCATCTCCCATCGCTGACCCTTATTCACCCTCTGTCAGTCTGTCAGTATAGCATCTCCCAACACTGACCCTTATTCACCCTCTGTCAGTATAGCATCTCCCATCGCTGACCCTTATTCACCCTCTGTCAGTATAGCATCTCCCATCGCTGACCCTTATTCACCCTCTGTCAGTCTGTCAGTATAGCATCTCCCAACGCTGACCCTTATTCTCCCTCTGTCAGTATAGCATCTCTCAACGCTGACCCTTATTCACCCTCTGTCAGTATAGTATCTCCCAACGCTGACCCTTATTCACCCTCTGTCAGTATAGCATCTCCCATCGCTGACCCTTATTCACCCTCTGTCAGTATAGCATCTCCCAACGCTGACCCTTATTCACCCTCTGTCAGTATAGCATCTCCCAACGCTGACCCTTATTCACCCTCTGTCAGTCTGTCAGTATAGCATCTCCCAACGCTGACCCTTATTCACCCTCTGTCAGTATAGCATCTCCCATCGCTGACCCTTATTCACCCTCTGTCAGTATAGCATCTCCCAACGCTGACCCTTATTCACCCTCTGTCAGTATAGCATCTCCCATCGCTGACCCTTATTCACCCTCTGTCAGTATAGCATCTCCCATCGCTGACCCTTATTCACCCTCTGTCAGTATAGCATCTCCCAACGCTGACCCTTATTCACCCTCTGTCAGTATAGCATCTCCCATCGCTGACCCTTATTCACCCTCTGTCAGTATAGCATCTCCCATCGCTGACCCTTATTCACCCTCTGTCAGTATAGCATCTCCCATCGCTGACCCTTATTCACCCTCTGTCAGTCTGTCAGTATAGCATCTCCCAACACTGACCCTTATTCACCCTCTGTCAGTATAGCATCTCCCATCGCTGACCCTTATTCACCCTCTGTCAGTATAGCATCTCCCATCGCTGACCCTTATTCACCCTCTGTCAGTCTGTCAGTATAGCATCTCCCAACGCTGACCCTTATTCTCCCTCTGTCAGTATAGCATCTCTCAACGCTGACCCTTATTCACCCTCTGTCAGTATAGCATCTCCCAACGCTGACCCTTATTCACCCTCTGTCAGTATAGCATCTCCCATCGCTGACCCTTATTCACCCTCTGTCAGTATAGCATCTCCCATCGCTGACCCTTATTCACCCTCTGTCAGTCTGTCAGTATAGCATCTCCCAACACTGACCCTTATTCACCCTCTGTCAGTATAGCATCTCCCATCGCTGACCCTTATTCACCCTCTGTCAGTATAGCATCTCCCATCGCTGACCCTTATTCACCCTCTGTCAGTCTGTCAGTATAGCATCTCCCAACGCTGACCCTTATTCTCCCTCTGTCAGTATAGCATCTCTCAACGCTGACCCTTATTCACCCTCTGTCAGTATAGTATCTCCCAACGCTGACCCTTATTCACCCTCTGTCAGTATAGCATCTCCCATCGCTGACCCTTATTCACCCTCTGTCAGTATAGCATCTCCCAACGCTGACCCTTATTCACCCTCTGTCAGTATAGCATCTCCCAACGCTGAACCTTATTCACCCTCTGTCAGTCTGTCAGTATAGCATCTCCCAACGCTGACCCTTATTCACCCTCTGTCAGTATAGCATCTCCCATCGCTGACCCTTATTCACCCTCTGTCAGTATAGCATCTCCCATCGCTGACCCTTATTCACCCTCTGTCAGTATAGCATCTCCCATCGCTGACCCTTATTCACCCTCTGTCAGTATAGCATCTCCCATCGCTGACCCTTATTCACCCTCTGTCAGTATAGCATCTCCCAACGCTGACCCTTATTCACCCTCTGTCAGTATAGCATCTCCCATCGCTGACCCTTATTCACCCTCTGTCAGTATAGCATCTCCCATCGCTGACCCTTATTCACCCTCTGTCAGTATAGCATCTCCCATCGCTGACCCTTATTCACCCTCTGTCAGTCTGTCAGTAAAGCATCTCCCAACACTGACCCTTATTCACCCTCTGTCAGTATAGCATCTCCCAACGCTGACCCTTATTCACCCTCTGTCAGTATAGCATCTCCCAACGCTGACCCTTATTCACCCTCTGTCAGTATAGCATCTCCCATCGCTGACCCTTATTCACCCTCTGTCAGTCTGTCAGTATAGCATCTCCCAACACTGACCCTTATTCACCCTCTGTCAGTATAGCATCTCCCAACGCTGACCCTTATTCACCCTCTGTCAGTATAGCATCTCCCAACGCTGACCCTTATTCACCCTCTGTCAGTATAGCATCTCCAACGCTGACCCTTATTCACCCTCTGAATTATAGCATTTCCCATCGCTGACCCTTATTCACCCTCTGTCAGTATAGCATCTCCCATCGCTGACCCTTATTCACCCTCTGTCAGTCTGTCAGTATAGCATCTCCCAACGCTGACCCTTATTCACCCTCTGTCAGTATAGCATCTCCCATCGCTGACCCTTATTCACCCTCTGTCAGTATAGCATCTCCCATCGCTGACCCTTATTCACCCTCTGTCAGTATAGCATCTCTCAACACTGACTCTTATTCACCCTCTGTCAGTATAGCATCTCTCATCGCTGACCCTTATTCACCCTCTGTCAGTCTGTCAGTATAGCATCTCCCAACGCTGACCCTTATTCACCCTCTGTCAGTATAGCATCTCCCATCGCTGACCCTTATTCACCCTCTGTCAGTATAGCATCTCCCATCGCTGACCCTTATTCACCCTCTGTCAGTATAGTATCTCCCATCGCTGACCATTATTCACCCTCTGTCAGTATAGCATCTCCCATCGCTGACCCTTATTCACCCTCTGTCAGTATAGCATCTCCCATCGCTGACCCTTATTCACCCTCTGTCAGTATAGTATCTCCCAACGCTGACCCTTATTCACCCTCTGTCAGTATAGCATCTCCCAACGCTGACCCTTATTCACCCTCTGTCAGTATAGCATCTCCCATCGCTGACCCTTATTCACCCTCTGTCAGTATAGCATCTCCCATCGCTGACCCTTGTTCACCCTCTGTCAGTATAGCATCTCCCATCACTGACCCTTATTCACCTTCTGTCAGTATAGCATCTCCCATCGCTGACCCTTATTCACCCTCTGTCAGTATAGCATCTCCCAACGCTGACCCTTATTCACCCTCTGTCAGTATAGCATCTCTCAACACTGACTCTTATTCACCCTCTGTCAGTATAGCATCTCCCATCGCTGACCCTTATTCACCCTCTGTCAGTATAGCATCTCCCAACGCTGACCCTTATTCACCCTCTGTCAGTATAGCATCTCCCATCGCTGACCCTTATTCACCCTCTGTCAGTATAGCATCTCCCAACGCTGACCCTTATTCACCCTCTGTCAGTCTGTCAGTATAGCATCTCCCAACGCTGACCCTTATTCACCCTCTGTCAGTATAGCATCTCCCAACGCTGACCCTTATTCACCCTCTGTCAGTCTGTCAGTATAGCATCTCCCATCGCTGACCCTTATTCACCCTCTGTCAGTCTGTCAGTATAGCATCTCCCATCGCTGACCCTTATTCACCCTCTGTCACTATAGCATCTCCCAACGCTGACCCTTATTCACCCTCTGTCAGTATAGCATCTCCCAACGCTGACCCTTATTCACCCTCTGTCAGTCTGTCAGTATAGCATCTCCCATCGCTGACCCTTATTCACCCTCTGTCAGTCTGTCAGTATAGCATCTCCCAACGCTGACCCTTATTCACCCTCTGTCAGTATAGCATCTCCCATCGCTGACCCTTATTCACCCTCTGTCACTATAGCATCTCCCATCGCTGACCCTTATTCACCCTCTGTCAGTATAGTATCTCCCATCGCTGACCCTTATTCACCCTCTGTCACTATAGCATCTCCCATCGCTGACCCTTATTCACCCTCTGTCAGTATAGCATCTCCCATCGCTGACCCTTATTCACCTTCTGTCAGTCTGTCAGTATAGCATCTCCCAACGCTGACCCTTATTCACCCTCTGTCAGTATAGCATCTCCCAACGCTGACCCTTATTCACCCTCTGTCAGTATAGCATCTCCCAACGCTGACCCTTATTCACCCTCTGTCAGTATAGCATCTCCCAACGCTGACCCTTATTCACCCTCTGTCAGTATAGCATCTCCCATCGCTGACCCTTATTCACCCTCTGTCAGTATAGCATCTCCCATCGCTGACCCTTATTCACCCTCTGTCAGTATAGCATCTCCCAACGCTGACCCTTATTCACCCTCTGTCACTATAGCATCTCCCAACGCTGACCCTTATTCACCCTCTGTCAGTATAGCATCTCCCAACGCTGACCCTTATTCACCCTCTGTCAGTATAGCATCTCCCATCGCTGACCCTTATTCACCCTCTGTCAGTATAGCATCTCCCAACGCTGACCCTTATTCACCCTCTGTCAGTATAGCATCTCCCATCGCTGACCCTTATTCACCCTCTGTCAGTATAGCATCTCCCAACGCTGACCCTTATTCACCCTCTGTCAGTATAGCATCTCCCATCGCTGACCCTTATTCACCCTCTGTCAGTATAGCATCTCCCATCGCTGACCCTTATTCACCCTCTGTCAGTATAGCATCTCCCAACGCTGACCCTTATTCACCCTCTGTCAGTCTGTCAGTATAGCATCTCCCATCGCTGACCCTTATTCACCCTCTGTCAGTATAGCATCTCCCAACACTGACCCTTATTCACCCTCTGTCAGTATAGCATCTCCCATCGCTGACCCTTATTCACCCTCTGTCAGTCTGTCAGTATAGCATCTCTCAACGCTGACCCTTATTCATCCTCTGTCACTATAGCATCTCCCATCGCTGACCCTTATTCACCCTCTGTCAGTATAGCATCTCCCAACGCTGACCCTTATTCACCCTCTGTCAGTATAGCATCTCCCATCGCTGACCCTTATTCACCCTCTGTCAGTATAGCATCTCCCATCGCTGACCCTTATTCACCCTCTGTCAGTATAGCATCTCCCATCGCTGACCCTTATTCACCCTCTGTCAGTATAGCATCTCCCATCGCTGACCCTTATTCACCCTCTGTCAGTATAGCATCTCCCAACGCTGACCCTTATTCACCCTCTGTCAGTATAGCATCTCCCATCGCTGACCCTTATTCACCCTCTGTCAGTATAGCATCTCCCAACACTGACCCTTATTCACCCTCTGTCAGTATAGCATCTCCCATCGCTGACCCTTATTCACCCTCTGTCAGTATAGCATCTCCCAACGCTGACCCTTATTCACCCTCTGTCAGTCTGTCAGTATAGCATCTCCCATCCCTGACCCTTATTCACCCTCTGTCAGTATAGCATCTCCCATCGCTGACCCTTATTCACCCTCTGTCAGTATAGCATCTCTCAACGCTGACCCTTATTCACCCTCTGTCAGTATAGCATCTCTCAACACTGACTCTTATTCACCCTCTGTCAGTATAGCATCTCTCAACGCTGACCCTTATTCACCCTCTGTCAGTCTGTCAGTATAGCATCTCCCATCACTGACCCTTATTCACCCTCTGTCAGTATAACATCTCCCATCGCTGACCCTTATTCACCCTCTGTCAGTCTGTCAGTATAACATCTCCCATCGCTGACCCTTATTCACCCTCTGTCAGTCTGTCAGTATAGCATCTCCCATCACTGACCCTTATTCACCCTCTGTCAGTATAGCATCTCCCATCGCTGACCCTTATTCACCCTCTGTCAGTATAGCATCTCCCATCGCTGACCCTTATTCACCCTCTGTCAGTCTGTCAGTATAGCATCTCCCAACGCTGACCCTTGTTCACCCTCTGTCAGTATAGCATCTCTCATCGCTGACCCTTATTCACCCTCTGTCAGTCTGTCAGTATAGCATCTCCCATCACTGACCCTTATTCACCCTCTGTCAGTATAGCATCTCCCATCACTGACCCTTATTCACCCTCTGTCAGTATAGCATCTCTCATCGCTGACCCTTATTCACCCTCTGTCAGTCTGTCAGTATAGCATCTCCCAACGCTGACCCTTATTCACCCTCTGTCAGTCTGTCAGTATAGCATCTCCCAACGCTGACCCTTATTCACCCTCTGTCAGTCTGTCACTATAGCATCTCCCATCGCTGACCCTTATTCACCCTCTGTCAGTATAGCATCTCCCAACGCTGACCCTTATTCACCCTCTGTCAGTCTGTCACTATAGCATCTCCCATCGCTGACCCTTATTCACCCTCTGTCAGTATAGTATCTCCCAACGCTGACCCTTATTCACCCTCTGTCAGTATAGCATCTCCCAACACTGACCCTTATTCACCCTCTGTCAGTATAGCATCTCCCATCGCTGACCCTTATTCACCCTCTGTCAGTCTGTCAGTATAGCATCTCCCATCACTGACCCTTATTCACCCTCTGTCAGTATAGCATCTCTCATCGCTGACCCTTATTCACCCTCTGTCAGTATAGCATCTCCCATCGCTGACCCTTATTCACCCTCTGTCAGTATAGTATCTCCCATCGCTGACCCTTATTCACCCTCTGTCAGTATAGCATCTCCCAACGCTGACTCTTATTCACCCTCTGTCAGTATAGCATCTCCCAACACTGACCCTTATTCACCCTCTGTCAGTATAGCATCTCCCAACGCTGACCCTTATTCACCCTCTGTCAGTATAGCATCTCCCATCGCTGACCCTTATTCACCCTCTGTCAGTATAGCATCTCCCATCGCTGACCCTTATTCACCCTCTGTCAGTCTGTCAGTATAGCATCTCCCAACGCTGACCCTTATTCACCCTCTGTCAGTATAGCATCTCCCATCGCTGACCCTTATTCACCCTCTGTCAGTATAGCATCTCCCATCGCTGACCCTTATTCACCCTCTGTCAGTCTGTCAGTATAGCATCTCCCAACGCTGACCCTTATTCACCCTCTGTCAGTATAGCATCTCTCAACACTGACTCTTATTCACCCTCTGTCAGTATAGCATCTCCCATCGCTGACCCTTATTCACCCTCTGTCAGTATAGCATCTCCCAACGCTGACCCTTATTCACACTCTGTCAGTATAGCATCTCCCATCGCTGACCCTTATTCACCCTCTGTCAGTCTGTCAGTATAGCATCTCCCATCGCTGACCCTTATTCACCCTCTGTCAGTATAGCATCTCCCAACGCTGACCCTTATTCACCCTCTGTCAGTCTGTCAGTATAGCATCTCCCAACGCTGACCCTTATTCACCCTCTGTCAGTATAGCATCTCTCAACGCTGACCCTTATTCACCCTCTGTCAGTATAGCATCTCCCATCGCTGACCCTTATTCACCCTCTGTCAGTATATTATCTCCCAACGCTGACCCTTATTCACCCTCTGTCAGTATAGCATCTCCCATCGCTGACCCTTATTCACCCTCTGTCAGTATAGCATCTCCCAACGCTGACCCTTATTCACCCTCTGTCAGTCTGTCAGTATAGCATCTCCCAACGCTGACCCTTATTCACCCTCTGTCAGTATAGCATCTCTCAACGCTGACCCTTATTCACCCTCTGTCAGTATAGCATCTCCCATCGCTGACCCTTATTCACCCTCTGTCAGTATAGCATCTCCCATCGCTGACCCTTATTCACCCTCTGTCAGTATAGCATCTCTCATCGCTGACCCTTATTCACCCTCTGTCAGTCTGTCAGTATAGCATCTCCCAACGCTGACCCTTATTCACCCTCTGTCAGTATAGCATCTCCCAACGCTGACCCTTATTCACCCTCTGTCAGTATAGCATCTCCCAACACTGACCCTTATTCACCCTCTGTCAGTATAGCATCTCCCATCGCTGACCCTTATTCACCCTCTGTCAGTCTGTCAGTATAACATCTCCCAACGCTGACCCTTATTCACCCTCTGTCAGTCTGTCAGTATAGCATCTCTCAACACTGACCCTTATTCACCCTCTGTCAGTATAGCATCTCCCAACACTGACCCTTATTCACCCTCTGTCAGTCTGTCAGTATAACATCTCCCAACGCTGACCCTTATTCACCCTCTGTCAGTATAGCATCTCCCATCGCTGACCCTTATTCACCCTCTGTCAGTATAGCATCTCCCAACGCTGACCCTTATTCACCCTCTGTCAGTATAGCATCTCCCAACGCTGAACCTGGTGTAGTTATGCATTATCCTCTATGTTGATATAAAAACATGTTTTTCTTACAAAATATTTATTCCCTTTTCAAGTAAATTTCCTTTAGGACTTAAGCCCCTAGATGAGTGATGCAAAGACTAATGGATACCTTATGAAGCTTTATGACCTCTGTCTCCTCTATGCTCCCAGGTGCCCCCATTCTGTAGCAGAGGAGCGAGCAGCACGATGAGACGCCAGTAGCCGCCCGCCGTAGCATGGCCGCGTCACGTTCCTCGCGCGTCACAAGGTCATCGGTCGGGCTCAATGGATTGGACGAGAACTTCTGTGGCCGAACCCTCAGGAATCGTAGTATCGCCCAGCCGGAGGAGGGTCAGGGGTCACCCCTCCCCGGCAGCAGGGCCCCACGCTCTCCTAAGAAGAGACAGGATGACCAGGCCGGGGCCTCAGAGAAGCCTGGGGGTCACCAGGGAAAGGTAGCCCACCACAAGGCCGCCTCAGTGGACGGGGAGACATGTGCAAGCCCCAGGAAGAGGGTCCTGTCCTGCTCAGAGAGAGAGGGGGTTGGGGGTTCGGAGAAGGCTGAGAACTGTGAAGGGAGGGGGAAGGAGACGTCGGGTGCTGTGGGGAGGGATGCTTCGCCGCTCCTCAAACGGGCCAAACGGTGCTTCCGCTCTGGGGAGTCGCATGGATCCAAGGATGACCTCCCGTCTGCGCCCGTCATCCCCGCCTCCCCCTGCGCCCCCTTAACGACTGTCAAGGAGAACAGTGAAGGGGGTGACGTGCTCAGAAGAAACTCCACCGCAGCCTCCCCTTCCTCTTCTTCACCTGACCTCAACAAGGAGGAAGGAGAGGAGGATGACGTCGGCGGCCATATTGAGAGCGACGGCCATGCTCAGCAGCCCCTGAACTCCAACTCCCATAAGTCCAGTACCGGGCTGGGGCAGACCAGCAGTGGCCCTGATGCTCAGACAAACTCCCTGTGTCTCAGCGCTGCCTCCAACACCACCTGTCCAGGTCCCAGTCCAGCACTGCTGAACGGCAGCAAGAGGGGGGCGCCCTGCCCCTCGCCCCCAGACCCCATAGTGCCTTGTAGAAACTCTGATCCTGGGCAGGAGGAGGGGGGTAAAGACTCGGATCATGGGCAGGAGGAGGAAGGTAAAGACTCTGATCCTGGGCAGGAGGAAGGGTGTAAAGACTCTGATCCTGGGCAGGAGGTAGAGTGTAAAGACTCTGATCCTGGGCAGGAGGAAGGGTGTAAAGACTCTGATCCTGGGCAGGAGGAAGGGTGTAAAGACTCTGATCCTGGGCAGGAGGAAGGGTGTAAAGACTCTGATCCTGGGCAGGAGGAAGGTAAAGACTCTGATCCTGGGCAGGAGGAGGAAGGTAAAGACTCTGATCCTGGGCAGGAGGTAGAGTGTAAAGACTCTGATCCTGGGCAGGAGGAGGGTAAAGACTCTGATCCTGGGCAGGAGGAGGAGGGTAAAGACTCTGATCCTGGGCAGGAGGAGGAGGGTAAATACTTTGATCCTGGTCAGGAGGAAGGTAAAGACTCTGATCCTGGTCAGGAGGAAGGTAAAGACTCTGATCCTGGGCAGGAGGAAGGGTGTAAAGACTCTGATCCTGGGCAGGAGGAAGGTAAAGACTCTGATCCTGGGCAGGAGGAGGAGGGTAAAGACTCTGATCCTGGTCAGGAGGAAGGTAAAGACTCTGATCCTGGTCAGGAGGAAGGTAAAGACTCTGATCCTGGGCAGGAGGAAGGGTGTAAAGACTCTGATCCTGGGCAGGAGGAAGGTAAAGACTCTGATCCTGGGCAGGAGGAAGGTAAAGACTCTGATCCTGGGCAGGAGGTAGAGTGTAAAGGCTCTGATCCTGGGCAGGAGGAGGGTAAAGACTCTGATCCTGGGCAGGAGGAAGGGGGTAAAGACTCTGATCCTGGGCAGGAGGAGGAAGGTAAAGACTCTGATCCTGGGCAGGAGGAAGGTAAAGACTCTGATCCTGGGCAGGAGGAAGGGTGTAAAGACTCTGATCCTGGGCAGGAGGAAGGTAAAGACTCTGATCCTGGGCAGGAGGAAGGGTGTAAAGACTCTGATCCTGGGCAGGAGGAAGGGTGTAAAGACTCTGATCCTGGGCAGGAGGTAGAGTGTAAAGGCTCTGATCCTGGGCAGGAGGAAGGTAAAGACTCTGATCCTGGGCAGGAGGAGGAAGGGTGTAAAGACTCTGATCCTGGGCAGGAGGTAGAGTGTAAAGACTCTGATCCTGGGCAGGAGGAAGGGTGTAAAGACTCTGATCCTGGGCAGGAGGAAGGTAAAGACTCTGATCCTGGGCAGGAGGAGGAAGGTAAAGACTCTGATCCTGGGCAGGAGGTAGAGTGTAAAGACTCTGATCCTGGGCAGGAGGAAGGGTGTAAAGACTCTGATCCTGGGCAGGAGGTAGAGTGTAAAGGCTCTGATCCTGGGCAGGAGAAGGGGTGTAAAGACTCTGATCCTGGGCAGGAGGAGGGGTGTAAAGACTCTGATCCTGGGCAGGAGGAGGGGTGTAAAGATTCTGATCCTGGGCAGGAGGAAGGTAAAGACTCTGATCCTGGGCAGGAGGAAGGTAAAGACTCTGATCCTGGGCAGGAGGAGGAAGGTAAAGACTCTGATCCTGGGCAGGAGGAAGAGTGTAAAAACTCTGATCCTGGGCAGGAGGAGGAAGGTAAAGAATCTGATCCTGGGCAGGAGGAGGAGGGTAAAGAATCTGATCCTGAGCAGGAGAAGGAAGGTAAAGACTCTGATACTGGGCAGGAGGAGGAAGGTAAAGACTCTGACCCTGGGCAGGAGGAGGAGGGTAAAGACTCAGGGGAGGGTCCTGCTCCTCTTTTGGCCTCCTTTGAGGAGGACTCCTCTACTCCCCACCTGTCTGTCAGAGAGGAGGAGGTGGATGTAGTGGGGGACTCAGTGTGTCGGGAGGAGGTGGTGACAGCAACCGAGGAGGAGGAGGAGGAGAGTTGCGGCGGGGGAATTAACGGATGGTCGTTCACGCCGCTGGTGGTGCAGAACACTGTTGCCACCAGCATCATCATCAACAACAACATCAGAAACGTAAACAACATCAACAACGTAAACAACAACAATAACTCCACCATGCCACTGCTAGCTCCCCCAACACCCTCAGACCCACCCTGCACCCCCTCTATCTCCGGCACCTCGCCCCCCTCCTTCACAGAGCCCCACGAACACAGGTACACCCTGAGGACTTTGCCCCGTAGGGCGGCTTTCGGCGGAGGCAAGGCCGTGGCCCCCTGCTCCTCTCCCAGGAACCCGCTGAAGGACGGGGTGGAGGAGGAGAGAGAGCTGGTCGCTACTCCTACCCTCTCCGCAGGCTCCAGTATCCAGTCCAGGGAGTGGTCTCTCCTGTCTCCTCCGTCTGTCCCCATGGAGCAGGGGAACGGTGGGGCCAGAAGGGACAGGGTAGGGTGGGACAATAGGGGCCATGGGGAGCTCTGTGAGACCAGGGGAGGTCTAGACAGTAAGGAGGTGCCAGGAGGAGGAAGTCAACAGGAGGATGAGGAGGAGGACCCAGACGTGTATTACTTTGAGTCAGACCACCTGACCCTTAAACATAACAAAGAGTACGTAGTGGGAGTTTATGGGATTATATATATATACAGTCATGGCCAAACGTTTTGAGAATGACACAAATATTAATTTCCACAAAGTTTGCTGCTTCAGTGTCTTTAGATATTTAGTCAGATAGTCAGATGTTACTACGGAATACTGAAGTATAATTACAATCATTTCATAAGTGTCAAAGGCTTTTATTGACAATTACATGAAGTTGATGCAAAGAGTCAATATTTGCAGTGTTGACCCTTCATTTTCAAGACCTCTGCAATCCGCCCTGGCATGCTGTCAATTAACTTCTGGGCCACATCCTGACTGATGGCAGCCCATTCTTGCATAATCAATGCTTGGACTTTGTCAGAATTTGTGGGTTTTTGTTTGTCCACCGGCCTCTTGAGGATTGACCACAAGTTCTCAATGGGATTAAGGTCTGGGGAGTTTCCTGGCCATGGACCGGATGTCGATGTTTTGTTCCCCGAGCCACTTAGTTATCACTTTTGCCTTATGGCAAGGTGCTCCATCATGCTGGAAAAGGCATTGTTCGTCACCAAACTGTTCCTGGATGGTTGGGAGAAGTTGCTCTCGGAGGATGTGTTGGTACCATTCTTTAGTCATGGCTGAGAAGCAACCCCACACATGAATGGTCTCAGGATGCTTTACTGTTGGCATGACACAGGACTGATGGTAACGCTCACCTTGTCTTCTCCGGACAAGCTTTTTTCCAGATGCCACAAACAATCGGAAAGGGGATTCATCAGAGAAAAGGACTTTACCCCAGTCCTCAGCAGTCCAATCGCTGTACCTTTTGCAGAATATCAGTCTGTCCCTGATGTTTTTTTCTGGAGAGGAGTGGCTTCTTCGCTGCCCTTCTTGACACCAGGCCATCCTTCTTCGCCTCACTGCCATCCTTCTTCGCCTCACTGTGCATACAGATGCACTCCTGTCTGCTGCCATTCCTGAGCAAGCTCTGTACTGGTGGTGCCCCGATCCCGCAGCTGAATCAACTTTAGGAGACGGTCCTGGCGCTTGCTGGACTTTCTTGGGCGCCCTGAAGCCTTCTTCACAACAATTGAACCGCTCTCCTTGAAGTTCTTGATGATCCGATAAATGGTTGATTTAGGTGCAATCTTACTGGCATCAATATCCTTGCCTGTGAAGCCCTTTTTGTGCAAAGCAATGATGACCGCACGTGTTTCCTTGCAGGTACCATGGTTGACAGAGGAAGATCAATGATTCCAAACACCACCCTCCTTTTGAAGCTTCCAGTCTGTTATTCAAACTCAATCAGCATGACAGAGTGATCTCCAGCCTTGTTCTCGTCAACACTCACACCTGTGTTAACGAGAGAATCACTGACATGATGTCAGCTGGTCCTTTTGTGGCAGGGCTGAAATGCAGTGGAAATATTTTTGGGGGATTCAGTTCATTTGCATGGCAAAGAGGGACTGCAATAAATTGCAATTCATCTGATCACTCTTCATAACATTCT
Organism: Salvelinus fontinalis; assembly: GCF_029448725.1. Taxonomy (NCBI): domain Eukaryota; kingdom Metazoa; phylum Chordata; class Actinopteri; order Salmoniformes; family Salmonidae; genus Salvelinus; species Salvelinus fontinalis. The sequence goes on from NC_074690.1 coordinate 5,126,209, forward strand.
GGAGTATATGCAAATTGACATTATACAAACTGAGGCAGCAGACTTTGTGGCCACAACTGTGTGTATATATATATATATATATATATATATATATATATATATATATATATATATATATATATATATATACATTACATACACACACAAACTGAGTGTACAAAACATTAGGTCCCCACCCCCTTCCCACCCCCTTTTGCCCTCAGAGTGTGAGAGAAGAGGAGGAGGGAGTGTGAGGGAGGAGGGAGTGGGAGAGAGGGGGAGGAGGGAGTGGGAGAGAGGAGAGAGGAGGTGGTGTGGGAGAGAGGAGGAGGAGGGAGTGGGAGAGGAGGAGGAGCGCTCAGAGAGGAGGAGGAGGAGGAGGGAGTGGGAGAGAGGAGGAGGAGGGAGTGGGAGAGGAGGAGGAGCGCTCAGAGAGGAGGAGGAGGGAGTGGGAGAGAGGAGGAGGAGGGCTCAGAGAGGAGGAGGAGGGAGTGAGAGAGAGGAGGAGGAGGGAATGGGAGAGAGGAGTAGGGAGAGAGGAGGAGGAGGGAGAGAGGAGGAGGAGGAGGTGTGGGAGAGAGGAGGAGTAGGGAGAGAGGAGGAGGAGGAGGGAGAGAGGAGGAGGAGGAGGTGTGGGAGAGAGGAGGAGGAGGGAGTGGGAGAGGAGGAGGGAGTGGGAGAGAGGAGGAGGAGGGAGTGGGAGAGAGGAGGAGGAGGGAGTGGGAGAGAGGAGTGGGAGGGAGTGGGAGAGAGGAGGAGGAGGGAGAGAGGAGGAGAGAATGGGAGGAAGAGGGAGTGGAGGAGGGAGTGGGAGTGAGAGAGGCGGGAGGGAGTGTTTCCTGTTTTTAGGGGACAGACACAGCCTACCTCTGATCTGTTTCCTGTTTACATACCTGCTGCTGTCTGTTTCTCCCACAGTGTGGATCCCTCCTAAATGGCACCCTATTCCCGATGATATAGTGCACTACTTTTGACCAGGGGTACCAATTGGGACCTACCCTGAGTTAATAATGTATTGTCCAGGTGCTGGAAGTTCCCTGATGCATGTTGTCCTCTCTCCCCCCCTTCCACCACTTCCACCAGTTACCAGAGGTTACTCCATACTGTAGGTGTGTTGGAGGCCCAGAGAACTCAGAGTATACTGGACCTGGAGCGTCTGGCCAGACAGCAGAGAGAAGCTCTCCGAGACCCCGTCAGCTTTGTGGAGCAGCTGCAGAAACAGGTACTGTACTTTACACCATAGGTTACAGCCTGTTATAACAGGTATATGTAGCATTATAACTCTAACCCTGCAGAATCAGGTAGTATACTGTATGAGCGCTGTAGTAATAATACTAGTAACCCTCACCTGCAGAAACAGGTACTGTATAATAACAATTATAACAGGTATATAATACATATAACAGGTATATAATATGGTTATAACGGGTATATAATACATGTAACAGGTATATAATATGGTTATAACGGGTATATAATACATATAACAGTTATATAATATGATTATAACGGGTATATAATACATATAACAGGTATATAATATGGTTATAACGGGTATATAATACATATAACAGTTATATAATATGGTTATAACGGGTATATAATACATATAAGTTATATAATATGATTATAACGGGTATATAATACATATAACAGGTATATAATATGGTTATAACGGGTATATAATACATATAACAGTTATATAATATGGTTATAACGGGTATATAATACATATAACAGTTATATAATATGGTTATAACGGGTATATAATACATATAACGGGTATATAATATGGTTATAACGGGTATATAATACATATAACAGGTATATAATACATATAACAGGTATATAATATGGTTATAACGGGTATATAATACATATAACTGGTATATAATATGGTTATAACGGGTATATAATACATATAACTGGTATATAATATGGTTATAACGGGTATATAATACATATAACTGTTATATAATGTGGTTATAACGGGTATAAAATACATATAACAGGTATATAATATGGTTATAACGGGTATATAATACATATAACAGGTATATAATATGGTTATAACGGGTATATAATACATATAACAGGTATATAATATGGTTATAACCGGTATATAATACATATAACAGGTATATAATATGTTTATAACGGGTATATAATACATATAACAGGTATATAATACATATAACGGGTATATAATATGGTTATAACGGGTAAATAATACATATAACAGGTATATAATAAATATAACAGGTATATAATGCGGTTATAGCATGTATATAATACATATAAAATGATTATAACGGGTATATAATACATATAACAGGTATATAATATGGTTATAACGGGTATATAATACATATAACAGGTATATAATATGGTTATAACGGGTAAATAATACATATAACAGGTATATAATAAATATAACAGGTATATAATGCGGTTATAGCATGTATATAATACATATAAAATGATTATAACGGGTATATAATACATATAACAGGTATATAATATGGTTATAACGGGTATATAATACATATAACGGGTTTATAATATGGTTATAACGGGTATATAATACATATAACGGGTATATAATATGGTTATAACGAGTATATAATACATATAACAGGTATATAATATGGTTATAACGGGTATATAATACATATAACAGGTATATAATATGGTTATAACGGGTATATAATACATATAACAGGTATATAATATGGTTATAACGGGTATATAATATGGTTATAACAGGTATATAATACATATAACAGGTATATAATATGGTTATAACGGGTATATAATACATATAACAGGTATATGATATGGTTATAACGGGTATATAATACATATAACAGGTATATAATACATGTAACAGGTATAAAATATGGTTATAACAGGTATATAATATGGTTATAACGGGTATATAATACATATAACAGGTATATAATACATATAACAGGTATATGATATGGTTATAACGGGTATATAATACATATAACAGGTATATAATACATATAACGGGTATATAATATGGTTATAACGGGTATATAATATGGTTATAACGGGTATATAATACATATAACGGGTTTATAATATGGTTATAACGGGTATATAATACATATAACAGGTATATAATACATATAACAGGTATATAATATGGTTATAACGGGTATATAATACAAATAACAGGTATATAATATGGTTATAACGGTTATATAATACATATAACAGGTATATAATATGGTTATAACGGGTATATAATATGGTTATAACGGGTATATAATACATATAACGGGTTTATAATATGGTTATAACGGGTATATAATACATATAACGGGTATATAATATGGTTATAACGGGTATATAATACATATAACGGGTATATAATATGGTTATAACTGGTATATAATACATATAACAGGTATATAATATGGTTATACCGGGTATATAATACATATAACAGGTATATAATATGGTTATAACGGGTATATAATACATATAATGGGTATATAATATGGTTATAACGGGTATATAATACATATAACGGGTATATAATATGGTTATAGCAGGTATATAATACATATAACAGGTATATAATGAGATTATGACAATGCGGTTATTACGGGTATATAATGTGGTTATGACGGGTATATGATGCGGTTATGACGGGTATATAATGCGTTTATGACGGTTATGACGGGTATATAATGCGGTTATGACGGGTATATGATGCGGTTATGACGGGTATATGATGCAGTTATGACGGGTATATGATGCGGTTATGACGGGTATATAATGAGGTTATGACAATGCGGTTATGACGGGTATATAATGAGGTTATGACAATGCGGTTATTACGGGTATATAATGCGGTTATGACGGGTATATGATGCGGTTATGACAGGTATATAATGCGGTTATGACGGGTATATAATGTGGTTATGACGGGTATATGATGCGGTTATGACGGGTATATAATGCGTTTATGACGGTTATGACGGGTATATAATGCGGTTATGACGGGTATATGATGCGGTTATGACGGGTATATGATGCAGTTATGACGGGTATATGATGCGGTTATGACGGGTATATAATGAGGTTATGACAATGCGGTTATGACGGGTATATAATGAGGTTATGACAATGCGGTTATTACGGGTATATAATGCGGTTATGACGGGTATATGATGCGGTTATGACAGGTATATAATGCGGTTATGACGCGTATATAATGCGGTTATGACGGGTATATAATGCGGTTATGACGGGTATATAATGCGGTTATGACGGGTATATAATGCGGTTATGACGGGTATATAATGCGGTTATGACGGGTATATAATGCGGTTATGACGGGTATATGATGCGGTTATGACGGGTATATAATGCGGTTATGACGGGTATATGATGCGGTTACGACGGGTATATAATGCGGTTATGACGGGTATATAATGCGGTTATGACGGGTATATAATCCGGTTATGACGGGTATATAATGCGGTTATGACGGGTATATAATGCGGTTATGACGGGTATATAATGCGGTTGTGACAGGTATATAATGCGGCTGTGACGGGTATATAATGCGGCTGTGACGGGTATATAATGCGGTTATGACGGGTATATAATGCGGCTGTGACGGGTATATAATGCGGTTATGACGGGTATATCATGCGGTTATGACGGGTATATAATGCGTTTATGACGGTTATGACGGGTATATAATGCGGTTGTGACGGGTATATAATACGGTTACGACGGGTATATAATGCGGTTATGACAGGTATGACGGGTATATGATGCGGTTATGACGGTTATATAATGCGGTTATGACCGGTATATAATGCGGTTGTGACGGGTATATAATGCGGTTATGACGGGTATATAATGCGGTTATGACGGGTATATAATGCGGGTATGACGGGTATATAATGCGGCTGTGACGGGTATATGATGCGGTTATGACGGGTATATGATGAGGTTATGACGGGTATATGATGCCGTTATGAGGGGTATATAATGCAGTTATGACGGGTATATAATGCAGTTATGACGGGTATATAACGCGGTTATGACGGGTATATGATGAGGTTATGACGGGTATATAATGCAGTTATGACGGGTATATAATGCGGTTATGACGGGTATATAATGCGGTTATGACGGGTATATAATGCAGTTATGACGGGTATATGATGAGGTTATGACGGGTATATGATGCGGTTATGACGGGTATATAATGCGGCTGTGACGGGTATATGATGCAGTTATGACGGGTATATAATGTGGTTATGACGGGTATATAATGCGGTTATGACGGGTATATGATGCGGTTATGACGGGTATATGATGCAGTTATGACGGGTATATGATGCGGTTATGACGGGTATATAATGAGGTTATGACAATGCGGTTATGACGGGTATATAATGAGGTTATGACAATGCGGTTATTACGGGTATATAATGCGGTTATGACGGGTATATGATGCGGTTATGACAGGTATATAATGCGGTTATGACGGGTATATAATGTGGTTATGACGGGTATATGATGCGGTTATGACGGGTATATAATGCGTTTATGACGGTTATGACGGGTATATGATGCGGTTATGACGGGTATATGATGCGGTTATGACGGGTATATGATGCAGTTATGACGGGTATATGATGCGGTTATGACGGGTATATAATGAGGTTATGACAATGCGGTTATGACGGGTATATAATGAGGTTATGACAATGCGGTTATTACGGGTATATAATGCGGTTATGACGGGTATATGATGCGGTTATGACAGGTATATAATGCGGTTATGACGCGTATATAATGCGGTTATGACGGGTATATAATGCGGTTATGACGGGTATATAATGCGGTTATGACGGGTATATAATGCGGTTATGACGGGTATATAATGCGGTTATGACGGGTATATAATGCGGTTATGACGGGTATATAATGCGGTTATGACGGGTATATGATGCGGTTATGACGGGTATATGATGCGGTTATGACGGGTATATGATGCGGTTACGACGGGTATATAATGCGGTTATGACGGGTATATAATGCGGTTATGACGGGTATATAATCCGGTTATGACGGGTATATAATGCGGTTATGACGGGTATATAATGCGGTTATGACGGGTATATAATGCGGTTGTGACGGGTATATAATGCGGCTGTGACGGGTATATAATGCGGCTGTGACGGGTATATAATGCGGTTATGACGGGTATATAATGCGGCTGTGACGGGTATATAATGCGGTTATGACGGGTATATCATGCGGTTATGACGGGTATATAATGCGTTTATGACGGTTATGACGGGTATATAATGCGGTTGTGACGGGTATATAATACGGTTACGACGGGTATATAATGCGGTTATGACAGGTATGACGGGTATATGATGCGGTTATGACGGTTATATAATGCGGTTATGACCGGTATATAATGCGGTTGTGACGGGTATATAATGCGGTTATGACGGGTATATAATGCGGTTATGACGGGTATATAATGCGGGTATGACGGGTATATAATGCGGCTGTGACGGGTATATGATGCGGTTATGACGGGTATATGATGAGGTTATGACGGGTATATGATGCCGTTATGACGGGTATATAATGCAGTTATGACGGGTATATAATGCAGTTATGACGGGTATATAACGCGGTTATGACGGGTATATGATGAGGTTATGACGGGTATATAATGCAGTTATGACGGGTATATAATGCGGTTATGACGGGTATATAATGCGGTTATGACGGGTATATAATGCAGTTATGACGGGTATATGATGAGGTTATGACGGGTATATGATGCGGTTATGACGGGTATATAATGCGGCTGTGACGGGTATATGATGCAGTTATGACGGGTATATAATGTGGTTATGACGGGTATATAATGCGGTTATGACGGGTATATAATGCAGTTATGACGGGTATATGATGAGGTTATGACGGGTATATAATGCGGTTATGACGGGTATATAATGCGGTTATGACGGGTATATAATGCAGTTATGACGGGTATATGATGAGGTTATGACGGGTATATGATGCGGTTACGACGGGTATATAATGCGGTTACGACGGGTATATAATGCGGTTATGACGGGTATATGATGAGGTTATGACGGGTATATGATGAGGTTATGACGGGTATATAATGCGGTTATGACTGGTATATAATGCGGTTATGACTGGTATATGATGAGGTTATGACGGGTATATGATGAGGTTATGACGGGTATATGATGAGGTTATGACGGGTATATAATGAGGTTATGACGGGTATATGATGAGGTTATGACGGGTATATAATGAGGTTATGACGGGTATATGATGAGGTTATGACGGGTATATGATGAGGTTATGACGGGTATATAATGTGGTTATGACGGGTATATAATGTGGTTATGACGGGTATATAATGCGGTTATGACGGGTATATAATGCGGTTATGACGGGTATATAATGAGGTTGTGACGGGTATATAATGTGGTTATGACGGGTATATAATGAGGTTGTGACGGGTATATGATGAGGTTATGACGGGTATATAATGCGGTTATGACGGGTATATAATGCAGTTATGACGGGTATATAATGCAGTTACGACGGGTATATGATGCGGTTATGACGGGTATATAATGCGGTTATGACCGGTATATAATGCGGTTACGACGGGTATATAATGCGGTTATGACGGGTATATAATGCGGTTATGACGGGTATATAATGCGGTTGTGACGGGTATATAATGCGGTTGTGACGGGTATATAATGTCATAACCTCATTGTTTCCTGGGGCTAAACAGGAAACAAAACTACAAATAAAAATACACACTAATATACCGCTACGTTTAGATTACAATTTAGCCAGTGAGCAGAGCAACCCACAGCTAGTGCATTCGTCTTAAGATAGCCAGGCGAGATGATCACATATCATAGTCGCAGCCCAACTGCGTATCACATGCATAATACAATACAATAGACTACCACTTTAATCTATGCCACTTTGTGTTTATATACCCCACAATACTCATCTCATGTGTATATACCGTACTCTATACCATCTACTGCATCTTGCCTATGCCGTTCTGTACCATCACTCATTCATATATCTTTATGTACATATTCTTTATCCCTTTACACTTGTGTGTATAAGGTAGTAGTTGTGGAATTGTTAGGTTAGATTACTCGTTGGGTATTACTGCATTGTCGGAACTAGAAGCACAAGCATTTCGCTACACTCGCATTAACATCTGCTAACCATGTGTATGTGACAAATAAAATGTGATTTGATTTGAACAAAATACATAAACATTTCTGTGTCTCTCTTCAATACAATGCTTTATTGGCATGAATGGTGGTTGTCATTGACTTCCTGACTGATGTCGTGAGATGTTGCTTCAATATATCCACATAATTTTCCATCCTCATGATGCCATCTATTATGTGAAGTGCACCAGTCCCTCCTGCAGCAAAGCAACCCCACAACATGATGCTGCCACCTCCATGCTTCACGGTTTGGATGGTGTTCTTCGGCTTGCAAGCCTCCCCCTTTTTCCTCCAAACATAACGATGGTCATTATGGCAAAACAGTTCTATTTTTCTTTCATCAGACTAGATGACATTTCTCCAAAAAGTACGAGCTTTGTCCCCATGTGCAGTTGCAAACCGTAGTCTGGCTTTTTTTATGGCGGTTTTAGAGCAGAGGCTTCTTTCTTGCTGAGCGGCCTTTCAGGTTATTTTGATATAGGACTCGTTTTACTGTGGATATAGATACTTCTGTACCTGTTTCCTCCAGCATCTTCACAAGGTCCTTTGCTGTTGTTCTGGGATTGATTTGCACTTTTCGCACCAAAGTACGTTCATCTCTAGGAGACAGAACGCGTCTCCTTCCTGAGCGGTATGACAGCTGCGTGGTCCCATGGTGGTTATACTTGCGTATTATTGTTTGTACAGATGAACGTGGTACCTTCAGGCGTTTGGAAATTGCTCTGATGTTGAGGTCCTTGCTACAGATTGTGGTGGGGGGGGGGGGCAGAAGGGGCATAGGCCTGATGTTGAGGTCCTTGCTACAGATGGTGGTGGGGGGGGGGGCAGAAGGGGCATAGGCCTGATGTTGAGGTCCTTGCTACAGATGGTGGTGGGGGGGGGGGCAGAAGGGGCATAGGCCTGATGTTGAGGTCCTTGCTACAGAGGGTGGTGGGGGGGGGGCAGAAGGGGCATAGGCCTGATGTTGAGGTCCTTGCTACAGATGGTGGTGGGGGGGGGCAGAAGGAGCATAGGCCTGATGTAAAGGGCCTATACAGGGTGTGGTGGTGGGGGGGGCATAGGCCTGATCTGGGGGGCCTATACAGGGTGTGGTGGTGGGGGGGGGGCATAGGCCTGATCTGGGGGGGCCTATACAGGGTGTGGTGGTGGGGGGGGCATAGGCCTGATCTGGGGGGCCTATACAGGGTGTGGTGGGGGGGCAGAGAGGGGCATAGGCCTGATCTGGGGGGCCTATACAGGGTGTGGTGGTGGGGGGGGGCATAGGCCTGATCTGGGGGGCCTATACAGGGTGTGGGTGGCGGGGCAGAGAGGGGCATAGGCCTGATCTGGGGGGCCTATACAGGGTGTGGTGGGGGGGGCAGAGAGGGGCATAGGCCTGATCTGGGGGGCCTATACAGGGTGTGGTGGTGGGGGGGGGCATAGGCCTGATCTGGGGGGCCTATACAGGGTGTGGTGGGGGGGCAGAGAGGGGCATAGGCCTGATCTGGGGGGCCTATACAGGGTGTGGTGGTGGGGGGGGCATAGGCCTGATCTGGGGGGCCTATACAGGGTGTGGTGGTGGGGGGGGCATAGGCCTGATCTGGGGGGCCTATACAGGGTGTGGTGGGGGGGCAGAGAGGGGCATAGGCCTGATCTGGGGGGCCTATACAGGGTGTGGTGGTGGGGGGGGCATAGGCCTGATCTGGGGGGCCTATACAGGGTGTGGTGGTGGGGCAGAGAGGGGCATGGGCCTGATCTGGGGGGCCTATACAGGGTGTGGTGGTGGGGGGGGAATAGGCCTGATCTGGGGGGTCTATACAGGGTGTGGTGGGGGGGCAGAGAGGGGCATAGGCCTGATCTGGGGGGCCTATACAGGGTGTGGTGGTGGGGGGGGCATAGGCCTGATCTGGGGGGCCTATACAGGGTGTGGTGGTGGGGGGGGCATAGGCCTGATCTGGGGGGCCTATACAGGGTGTGGCCGGGGTTTGTTTGAGGGGGTCCTCTTGGTGTGGGTCTTCCTAGTGCAGGTCCTCCAGGAAGTTGTCTCGCTGGTCTGGGAGGGGCGTCTCGCCGGTCTGGGAGGGGCGTCTCTCTGGTCTGGGAGGGGCGTCTCTCTGGTCTGGGAGGGGCGTCTCTCTGGTCTGGGAGGGGTGTCTCTCTGGTCTGGGAGGGGCGTCTCGCTGGTCTGGGAGGGGTGTCTCTCTGGTCTGGGAGGGGCGTCTCTCTGGTCTGGGAGGGGCGTCTCGCTGGTCTGGGAGGGGTGTCTCTCTGGTCTGGGAGGGGTGTCTCGCTGGTCTGGGAGGGGTGTCTCTCTGGTCTGGGAGGCTCGTCTCGCTGGTCTGGGAGGGGTGTCTCTCTGGTCTGGGAGGGGTGTCTCGCTGGTCTGGGCTGGGCGTCTCGCTGATCTGGGAGGGGCGTCTCGCTGGTCTGGGCCGAGTGTCTCGCTGGTCTGGGCCGAGTGTCTCGCTGGTCTGGGCCGAGTGTCTCGCTGGTCTGGGCCGAGTGTCTCGCTGGTCTGGGCCGGGCGTCTCGCTGGTCTGGGCCGGGCGTCTCGCTGGTCTGGGCCGGGCGTCTCGCTGGTCTGGGCCGAGTGTCTCGCTGGTCTGGGCCGAGTGTCTCGCTGGTCTGGGCCGGGCGTCTCGCTGGTCTGGGCCGGGTGTCTCGCTGGTCTGGGCCACGCGTCTCGCTGGTCTGGGAGGGGTGTGCAAATAGTTAAAATACAAAAGGGAAAAAATAAATAAACATAAATATCTCTCTCCAATAAAAAAATAAAAAGTCTCTTTCCAAAAATCTTACGTTGGTCTAAACGACATCTAATCACAAGGCTTTCTTATACAAATAGCCCCCCCCCCTTTCTTATACAAATAGCCCCCCCCTTTCTTATACAAATATCCCCCCCCTTTCTTATACAAATATTCCCCCCCTTTTTTATACAAATAGCCCCCCCCCTTTCTTATACAAATACCCCCCCCCTTTCTTATACAAATAGCCCCCCCCCCCCCCTTTCTTATACAAATATCCCCCCCCCTTTCTTATACAAATATCCCCCCCCCCTTTCTTATACAAATACCCCCCCCCCCCCACTCCGTTTTTCCGCAACAAGAGGCTGTTGCTCCAGGTCGTTCAACATGGCAGCGCCCCAGCTATACTCTCAGCGGCTCGTCTTGGCTGTAAACCTTGTGATCTGACAAAGGAGGAACGTTAGGCCAAAGGAGGAACGTTAGGAGGAACGTTAGGCCAAAGGCTACATTCGAGGAACCTAGTTCACATGTTTCCTGCCCGTACGTGGATCTTGGTGATCTTTGTCTAATTCTACAAGGCCCACTTCCTGTTGACCTCTGATCTCTAACCTCAGGTGGAGTTGGACCTGCCGCGGCCCCAGAGAGTGGTTCAGCTGCCAGACATCTCGTGGGACCAGTACACCTCAGGACTGGGTGACTTCGAGAGGGAGTTCTGTGACAAGAAACGTACAACCAGGAGACTCAAACTCATATTCGATAAGGGTGAGTTGACCTGGAGGCTCAAACTCGATAAGGGTGAGTTGACCTGGAGGCTCAAACTCGATAAGGGTGAGTTGACCTGGAGGCTCAAACTCATATTAGATAAGGGTGAGTTGACCTGGAGGCTCAAACTCATATTAGATAAGGGTGAGTTGACCTGGAGGCTCAAACTCATATTAGATAAGGGTGAGTTGACCTGGAGGCTCAAACTCATATTCGATAAGGGTGAGTTGACCTGGAGGCTCAAACTCAAACTCGATAAGGGTGAGTTAACCTGGAGGCTCCAACTCCTATTAGATAAGGGTGAGTTGACCTGGAGGCTCAAACTCGATAAGGGTGAGTTGACCTGGAGGCTCAAACTCATATTAGATAAGGGTGAGTTGACCTGGAGGCTCAAACTCATATTCAATAAGGGTGAGTTGACCAGGAGGCTCAAACTCGATAAGGGTGAGTTGACCTGGAGGCTCAAACTCATCTTCGATAAGGGTGAGTTGACCTGGAGGCTCAAACTCGATAAGGGTGAGTTGACCTGGAGGCTCCAACTCATATTCGATAAGGGTGAGTTAACCTGGAGGCTCCAACTCATATTCGATAAGGGTGAGTTGACCAGGAGGCTCAAACTCATATTCGATAAGGGTGAGTTAACCTGGAGGCTCCAACTCATATTCAATAAGGGTGAGTTGACCTGGAGGCTCCAACTCATATTCGATAAGGGTGAGTTAACCTGGAGGCTCCAACTCATATTCGAAAAGGGTGAGTTGACCAGGAGGCTCAAACTCGATAAGGGTGAGTTGACCTGGAGGCTCAAACTCATATTAGATAAGGGTGAGTTGACCTGGAGGCTCAAACTCGATAAGGGTGAGTTGACCTGGAGGCTCAAACTCATCTTCGATAAGGGTGAGTTGACCTGGAGGCTCAAACTCGATAAGGGTGAGTTGACCTGGAGGCTCAAACTCGATAAGGGTGAGTTGACCCGGAGGCTCAAACTCGATAAGGGTGAGTTGACCTGGAGGCTCAAACTCGATAAGGGTGAGTTGCCCAGGAGGCTCAAACTCGATAAGGGTGAGTTGACCAGGAGGCTCAAACTCGATAAGGGTGAGTTGACCAGGAGGCTCAAACTCATATTCGATAAGGGTGAGTTGACCTGGAGGCTCAAACTCATATTCAATAAGGGTGAGTTGACCTGGAGGCTCAAACTCATATTCAATAAGGGTGAGTTGACCAGGAGACTCAAACTCGATAAGGGTGAGTTGACCTGGAGGCTCAAACTCATATTCAAAAAGGGTGAGTTGACTAGGAGGCTCAAACTCGATAAGGGTGAGTTGACCTGGAGGCTCAAACTCGATAAGGGTGAGTTGACCAGGAGACTCAAACTCATATTCGATACGGGTGAGTTGACCTGGAGTCTCAAACTCAAACTCGATAAGGGTGAGTTGACCTGGAGGCTCAAACTCAAACTCGATAAGGGTGAGTTGACCTGGAGGCTCAAACTCATATTCGATACGGGTGAGTTGACCTGGAGACTCAAACTCATATTAGATAAGGGTGAGTTGACCTGGAGGCTCAAACTCGATAAGGGTGAGTTGACCAGGAGGCTCAAACTCATATTCGATACGGGTGAGTTGACCTGGAGGCTCAAACTCGATAAGGGTGAGTTGACCAGGAGGCTCAAACTCATATTCGATAAGGGTGAGTTGACCTGGAGGCTCAAACTCATATTCGATACGGGTGAGTTGACCTGGAGGCTCAAACTCGATAAGGGTGAGTTGACCTGGAGGCTCAAACTCGATAAGGGTGAGTTGACCAGGAGGCTCAAACTCATATTCGATAAGGGTGAGTTGACCTGGAGGCTCAAACTCGATAAGGGTGAGTTAACCTGGAGGCTCAAACTCGATAAGGGTGAGTTGACCAGGAGGCTCAAACTCATATTCGATAAGGGTGAGTTGACCTGGAGGCTCAAACTCATATTCGATAAGGGTGAGTTGACCAGGAGGCTCAAACTCATATTCAATAAGGGTGAGTTGACCTGGAGGCTCAAACTCATATTCAATAAGGGTGAGTTGACCTGGAGGCTCCAACTCATATTCGATAAGGGTGAGTTGATCTGGAGGCTCAAACTCATATTCAATAAGGGTGAGTTGACCTGGAGGCTCAAACTCATATTCGATAAGGGTGAGTTAACCCTGCCATGTGTCGATTGATTCATTTAGTTTATTTCCCCATTAGAATATATCAAATTAGTTTTTTTAATGAAATGCTTAACAGCTTTGTTGTTTCGTTAAATACTGTTAAATCATGTATTTATAAATTAATATTATATTATATATATTATCCTATAGTTAGGTTACCAGTCGGACCAAAAAGCCCTCTGGATCCCAAGAAGGAGGAGGAGGGTGAATCGTCGACCCTGTACTCTGCTCTGCCCTCTAGTGACGCTCCTGAGAACAGCAGCAACTCACAGGTACATCCCACTGTTAACCCACAGGCTTCACCCAAAGCCATGTAATTTAGGGCACAGCTGCAGCTTGATCACAACACGAATGTGTTTGTTATGTAGCCAGCTAGGCCACAACTGCCTCCTTTCTCTACTAATTGATTTCAAAGATCTTCACAAATGACCATGTTATTGTCCATTTAACAGCCCCTTGTCACACCTCACCATCCCATTCCTCTACCCATACTAGAGGATACGAGATGGTTTCTATGGAAACAACCCACCTCTCTTCTCCTGGTGCTCTACTGGTGTGTGTGTGTGTGTGTGTGTGTGTGTGTGTGTGTGTGTGTGTGTGTGTGTGTGTGTGTGTGTGTGTGTGTGTGTGTGTGTGTGTGTGTGTGTGTGTGTGTGTGTGTGTGTGTGTGGGGTAAGCAGTCCGTTTAATTGATTGTGTAGATTCTCCTGAACAAATATCATGTCTGCATCCCAGATGGCAGTCTATTCCCCTACTATCTACATAGTCTATTCCCCTACTATCTACATAGTCTATTCCCCTACTATCTACATAGTCTATTCCCCTACTACCTACATAGTCTATTCCCCTACTACCTACATAGTCTATTCCCCTACTATCTACATAGTCTATTCCCCTACTATCTACATAGTCTATTCCCCTACTACCTACATAGTCTATTCCCCTACTACCTACATAGTCTATTCCCCTACTATCTACATAGTCTATTCCCTTACTACCTACATAGTCTATTCCCCTACTATCTACATAGTCTATTCCCCTACTACCTACATAGTCTATTCCCCTACTATCTACATAGTCTATTCCCCTACTACCTACATAGTCTATTCCACTACTACCTACATAGTCTATTCCCCTACTACCTACATAGTCTATTCCCCTACTACCTACATAGTCTATTCCCCTACTACCTACATAGTCTATTCCCCTACTATCTACATAGTCTATTCCCCTACTACCTACATCGTCTATTCCCCTACTACCTACATAGTCTATTCCCCTACTACCTACATAGTCTATTCCCCTACTACCTACATAGTCTATTCCCCTACTACCTACATAGTCTATTCCCCTACTATCTACATAGTCTATTCCCCTACTACCTACATAGTCTATTCCCCTACTACCTACATAGTCTATTCCCCTACTATCTACATAGTCTATTCCCCTACTACCTACATAGTCTATTCCCCTACTATCTACATAGTCTATTCCCCTACTACCTACATAGTCTATTCCCCTACTACCTACATAGTCTATTCCCCTACTATCTACATAGTCTATTCCCCTACTATCTACATAGTCTATTCCCCTACTATCTACATAGTCTATTCCCCTACTATCTACATAGTCTATTCCCCTACTACCTACATAGTCTATTTCACTACTATCTACATAGTCTATTCCCCTACTACCTACATAGTCTATTCCCCTACTATCTACATAGTCTATTCCCCTACTATCTACATAGTCTATTCCCCATAGAGGCCTTAGTCGAAAGGAGTCCACTATATGGAATAGGGTTCCATTTGTCCCTGGTCGAAAGGAGTCCACTATATGGAATAGGGATCCATTTGTTCCTGGTCAAAAGGAGTCCACTATATGGAATAGGGATCCATTTGTCCCTGGTCAAAAGGAGTCCACTATATGGAATAGGGATCCATTTGTCCCTGGTCAAAAGGAGTCCACTATATGGAATAGGGATCCATTTGTCCCTGGTCAAAAAGAGTCCACTATATGGAATAGGGTTCCATTTGGGGTGCAGGCCCATTACGTCTTTAATTTATTCATCGTTTTGTGTTCTTCTCTCCTTTTTTCTTTTGTAAACACATCTACACTCCCATCTTCATTACTCTCTCTCTCTCGTATCACTTTTCTTTTGGCAACAGGTCACACATCTTGCTGCTGTGATGTCACACTGTGGTATTTCACCCAGTAGATATGGAAGTTTATCAAAATTGGGTTTGTTGTTGAATTCGTTGTGGATCTGTGTAATCTGAGGGAAATAGTGTCTCTGATATGGTCATACATTGGGCAGGAGGTTAGGAAGTGCAGCTCAGTTTCCACCTCATTTTGTGGGCAGTGAGCACATAGCCTGTCTTCTCTTGAGAGCCAGGTCTGCCT
This sequence comes from Salvelinus fontinalis, assembly GCF_029448725.1. Taxonomy (NCBI): domain Eukaryota; kingdom Metazoa; phylum Chordata; class Actinopteri; order Salmoniformes; family Salmonidae; genus Salvelinus; species Salvelinus fontinalis. The sequence goes on from NC_074690.1 coordinate 5,142,583, forward strand.
ACGGCGGCCTTTCTCAATAGCAAGGCTATGCTCACTGAGTCTGTACATAGTCAAAGCTTTCCTTAAGTTTGGGTCAGTCACAGTGGTTAGGTATTCTGCCACTCTGTACTCTCTGTTTAGGGCCAACTAGCATTATAGTTTGCTCTGTTTTTTTGTTAATTCTTTCCAATGTGTTAAGTAATTATCTTTTTGTTTTCTCATAATTTGGTTGGGTCTAATTGTGCTGTTGTCCTGGGGCTCTGTGGGGTCTGTTTGTGTTTGTGAACAGAGTCCCAGGACCAGCTTGCTTAGGGGACTCTTCTCCAGGTTCATCTCTCTGTAGGTGATGGCTTTGTTATGGAAGGTTTGGGAATCGCTTCCTTTTAGGTGGTTGTAGAATTTAACGGCTATATTCTGTATTTTGATAATTAGCGGGTATCGGCCTAATTCTGCTCTGCATGCATTATTTGGTGTTTTACGTTGTACACAGAGGATATTTTTGCAGAATTCTGCATGCAGAGTCTCAATTTAGTGTTTGTCCCATTTTGTGAATTCTTGGTTGGTGAGCGGACCCCAGACCTCACAACCATAAAGGGCAATGGGTTCTGTAACTGATTCAAGTGTTTTTAGACAGATCGTAATTGGCATGTCAAATTTTATGTTCCTGTTGATGGCATAGAAGGCCCTTCTTGCCTTGTCTCTCAGATCGTTCACAGCTTTGTGGAAGTTACCTGTGGCGCTGATGTTTAGGCCAAGGTATGTATAGTTTTTTTGTGTGCTCTAGGGCAACGGTGTCTAGATGGAATTTGTATTTGTTGTCCTGGCAACTGGACCTTTTTTGGAACACCATTATTTTTGTCTTACTGAGATTTACTGTCAGTAAGGTCTCACAGTTAACAGTGCATGCCAGAGCAAAAACCAAGCCATGAGGTCGAAGGACTTGTCTGTTGAGCTCCGAGACAAGATTGTGTCGAGGCACAGATCTGGGGAAGGGTACCAAAACATTTCTGCAGCATTGAAGTTCCCCAAGAACACAGTGTCCTCCATCATTCTTAAATGGAAGAAGTTTGGAACCACCAAGACTTCCTAGAGCTGGCCGCCCGGACAAACTGAGCAATCGAGGGAGAAGGACCTTTGACAGGGGGTTGACAAAGAAGCCGATGGTCACTCTGACAGAGCTCCAGAGTTCCTATGTGGAGATGGGAGAACCTTCCAGAAGGACAACCATCTCTGCAGCAGTCCACCAATCAGGCCTTTATGGTAGAGTGGCCAGATGGAAGCCACTCTTCTGTAAAAGGCACATGACAGCCCGCTTGGAGTTTGCCAAAAGGCACCAAAAGAACTCTCAGACCATGAGAAAAATATTCTCTGGTCTGATGAAACCAAGATTGAACTCTTTGGCCTGAATGCCAAATGTCACGTCTGGAGGAAACCTGGCACCATCCCTACGGTGAAGCATGGTAGTGGCAGCATCATGCTGTGGGGATGTTTTTCAGCAGCAGGGACTGGGAGATTAGTCAGGATCGAGGGAAAGATGAACGGAGCAAAGTACAGAGAGATCCTTGATGAAAACCTGCTCCAGAGCGCTCAGGACCTCAGACTGGGGTGAAGGTTCACCTTCCAACAGGACAACGACCCTAAGCACACAGCCAAGAAAACGCAGGAGTGGCTTCGGGACAAGTCTCTGAATGTCCTTGAGTGTCCCAGCCAGAGCCCGGACTTGAACCCAATCGAACATGTCTGGAGAGACCTAAAAATAGCTGTGCAGCGACGCTCCCCATCCAACCTGACAGAGCTTGAGAGGATCTGCAGAGAAGAATGGGAGGAACTCCCCAAATACTGTTTTATGCTTTGTCATTATGGGGTATTGTGTATAGATTGATGAAGGCAAAGAGACATTTTAGAATAAGGCCGTAACGTAACAAAATGTGGAAAAAGTCAAAGGGGTCTGAATACTTTCCGAACGCACCTGTAGTCAGTAAAACATTCCTCCTTTAAAGTAGCAGAGTCAGAGTAAGAAAATACACTCGCTAGATGGACAATAGACAGAAAGCATTTGGTGTGGACTATTTGATTTGAGGGTTTATCACTATTCTTGGAAAAAACCACGGCACTCTTGAAATCTACATGTATATGTGTCATATGCACATAATAAAGAAAAATGTCACACGGTGAAATGTTAAACTTGCAATCTCTCATAACTTTTGATAATAAAAGTATAAAAGTATTCAGTAAAAAATAAATATATATATATTCGTAGTATACACTGAGTATATCAAACATTAGGACTCCCCTCTTTTGCCCTCAGAACAGCCCCAATTTGTCAGGACAGGGACTCTACAAGGTGTTGAAAGCGATCCACAGGGATGCTGGTCCATGTTGACTCCAATGCTTCATACAGTTGTGTCAAGTTGGCTGGATGTCCTTTGGGTGGTGGATCATTCTTGATACACACTGGAAACTGTTGAGCGTGGAAAAACCCAGCAGCGTTGCAGTTCTTGACACACTCAAACCGGTGCGCCTGGCACAATCCATATCTCAATTGTCTGAAGGCTTAAAAATCCTTCTTTAACCCCGTCTCCTCCCGTCCATCTACACCGATTTGAAGTGGATTTAACAAGAGACATCAATAAGGGATCATAGATTTCACCTGGATTCACCTGGTCAGTCTGTGTCATGGAAAGAGCAGGTGTTCCTAATGTTTTGTCCACTCAGTGTATAGACATGTTCAACTGCTGCACAATATTAGGTGTCCTTCCGAGGTCTTAAACATGTCTCTCTGTGTGCAGATGATCCGAGGGCGGCTGTGTCACCAGATTAAACCTGACACCTTCAACCAGCTGTGGACCGTGGAGGAACAGGTACTGACGGGACATTTTGTATTTTTACAAATAATTAATAAATACATTTCGACTCATTTAAAACTCCTAGTTGTCTCAGCCAAGAGTGTAGAACAATACCATACAGATCTGAGATCTCCTCACTTTAAAGTGCCTTCTTTTGTTGTTATTAGTGAACATCCTAAATGGGACGTTTTTTAAATGAGTCGTTCCTGAATGAGTCGTTCCTGAATGAGTCGTTCCTAAATGAGTCGTTCCTAAATGAGTCGTTCCTAAATGAGTCGTTCCTGAATGAGTTGTTTCTGTGTAGAATATTATTAGTGAACATCCTAAATGAGTCGTTCCTAAATGAGTCGTTCCTAAATGAGTCGTTCCTAAATGAGTCGTTCCTAAATGAGTCGTTCCTAAATGAGTCTCGTTCCTAAATGAGTCGTTCCTGAATGAGTCGTTCCTAAATTAGTCTCGTTCCTAAATGAGTTGTTCCTGAATGAGTCGTTCCTAAATGAGTCGTTCCTAAATGAGTCGTTCCTAAATGAGTCGTTCCTAAATGAGTCGTTCCTAAATGAGTCGTTCCTAAATGAGTCGTGTTCCTAAATGAGTCGTGTTCCTAAATGAGTCGTGTTCCTAAATGAGTCGTGTTCCTAAATGAGTCGTGTTCCTAAATGAGTCGTTCCTAAATGAGTCGTTCCTAAATGAGTCGTGTTCCTAAATGAGTCGTGTTCCTAAATGAGTCGTGTTCCTAAATGAGTCGTGTTCCTAAATGAGTCGTGTTCCTAAATGAGTCGTGTTCCTAAATGAGTCGTGTTCCTAAATGAGTCGTTCCTAAATGAGTCGTTCCTAAATGAGTCGTTCCTAAATGAGTTGTTTCTGTGTAGAATATTATTAGTGAACATCCTAAATGAGTCGTTCCTAAATGAGTCGTTCCTAAATGAGTCATTCCTGAATGAGTTGTTTCTGTGTAGAATATTATTAGTGAACATCCTAAATGAGTCGTTCCTAAATGAGTCGTTCCTAAATGAGTCGTTCCTGAATGAGTTGTTTCTGTGTAGAATATTAATAGTGAACATCCTAAATGAGTCGTTCCTAAATGAGTCGTTCCTAAATGAGTCGTTCCTGAATGAGTTGTTTCTGTGTAGAATATTATTAGTGAACATCCTAAATGAGTCGTTCCTAAATGAGTCGTTCCTAAATGAGTCGTTCCTAAATGAGTCGTTCCTAAATGAGTTGTTCCTAAATGAGTCGTTCCTAAATGAGTCGTTCCTGAATGAGTTGTTTCTGTGTAGAATATTATTAGTGAACATCCTAAATGAGTCGTTCCTAAATGAGTCGTTCCTAAATGAGTCGTTCCTAAATGAGTTGTTTCTGTGTAGAATATTATTAGTGAACATCCTAAATGAATCGTTCCTAAATGAGTCGTTCCTAAATGAGTCGTTCCTGAATGAGTTGTTTCTGTGTAGAATATTATTAGTGAACATCCTAAATGAGTCGTTCCTAAATGAGTCGTTCCTAAATGAGTTGTTCCTAAATGAGTCGTTCCTAAATGAGTCGTTCCTAAATGAGTTGTTTCTGTGTAGAATATTATTAGTGAACATCCTAAATGAGTCGTTCCTAAATGAGTTGTTCCTAAATGAGTCGTTTCTGTGTAGAATATTATTAGTGAACATCCTAAATGAGTCGTTCCTAAATGAGTTGTTCCTAAATGAGTTGTTCCTAAATGAGTCGTTCCTAAATGAATTGTTTCTGTGTAGAAAAAGTTGGAGCATCTGCTGCTGAAGTTCTCTCCTGAGGAGGTGGAGTCTAAACGCTGGCAGAAGATAGCTGACGCCCTGGGCAACAGGACCACTAAACAGGTCACACACACACACACGCGTGCACACACACCTACACCTACACCCACACACACACACACACACACACATGGACAACAATGTATTATCTTTATAGCTAAACGTTTGTTCTCTGTGTGTGCAGGTGGCCAGCCGCGTTCAGAAGTACTTCATCAAACTGACTAAAGCAGGGATCTCTGTTCCTGGGAGGACCCCCAACATGTGTATCTACAGCAAGAAGGTATCTACATATCCTCAAACCTCTCCCCAGACGATGCATCATGTTGTTGTAGGGGGGGTCCCCAAGCAGAGTAGAGGACCCTGGGTAGCCAAGGGAGGTGATAGGTGGGAACGAGGAGAGTAGAATAGAGGACCTGGGTAGCCAAGGGAGGGGATAGGTGGGAACGAGGAGAGTAAAGGACCCTGGGTAGCCAAGGGAGGGGGATAGGTGGGAACGAGGAGAGTAAAGGACCCTGGGTAGCCAAGGGAGGGGGATAGGTGGGAACGAGGAGAGTAAAGGACCCTGGGTAGCCAAGGGAGGTGATAGGTGGGAACGAGGAGAGTAGAGGACCCTGGGTAGCCAAGGGAGGGGGATAGGTGGGAACGGGGAGAGTAGAATAGAGGACCCTGGGTAGCCAAGGGAGGTGATAGGTGGGAACGAGGAGAGTAGAGGACCCTGGGTAGCCAAGGGAGGGGGATAGGTGGGAACGGGGAGAGTAGAGGACCCTGGGTAGCCAAGGGAGGGGGATAGGTGGGAACGAGGAGAGTAGAGGACCCTGGGTAGCCAAGGGAGGGGGATAGGTGGGAACGAGGAGAGTAGAGGACCCTGGGTAGCGAAGGAAGGGGTCGATACAGACACAATACATTGCAGGATTTCAAGACACAGTTGTCCACAGGATATGAAAACTCACAAATAATTACAGATGACGGCGAGTCTATAGCTCAGCCTCTCAGTAGGGTTTCTACTGCAGCTAAAACTAAAACAGCATGACTAGGGATCGCCCCTTTTCCAGCTGTGTACACAGCCTAACGTTCCCCTTTACTGGGACTGAAGAGAGTCCCAGTACAGGACAGGTACCAGGACAGGTTAAATCAGCTGCCCGTACGTACAGAACACCCCGAACTGCAATGAAGGACAATGTCAAATGGTGCTCAACCCTGAGCTGAGAGAAATGGACCTTCGCTTCCTCAAACGCGCCCGTACTTATTAACCACTTTGTTAATTAGACAACGATTTCAGTTAATTGCATTCATTAGTTTTAAAATTACCATATTTAGTCATGTCCACTTTACTTTAAAATACAGAGTTTACATGGATTACAACTACTACTCGGGGACTACTACTCGGGGACTACTACTCGGGGACTTCTACTCCGGGACTACTACTCGGGGACTACTACTCGGGGACTACTACTCGGGGACTACTACTCGGGGACTTCTACTCGGGGACTTCTACTCGGGGACTACTACTCCGGGACTACTACTCCGGCACTACTACTCGGGGACTACTACCCGGGGACTTCTACTCCGGGACTACTACTCCGGGACTACTACTCGGGGACTACTACTCGGGGACTACTACTCCGGCACTACTACTCGGGGACTACTACTCGGGGACTACTACTCGGGGACTACTACTCCGGGACTACTACTCCGGGACTACTACTCGGGGACTACTACTCTGGGACTACTACTCGGGGACTACTACCCGGGGACTTCTACTCCGGGACTACTACTCCGGGACTACTACTCGGGGACTACTACTCGGGGACTACTACTCCGGGACTACTACTCGGGGACTACTACTCGAGGACTACTACTCGGGGACTACTACTCGGGGACTTCTACTCGGGGACTACTACTCCGGGACTACTATCCGGGGACTTCTACTCCGGGACTACTACTCGGGGACTACTACTCGGGGACTACTACTCGGGGACTACTACTCGGGGACTACTACTCGGGATCTTCTACTCGGGGACTACTACTCGGGGACTACTACTCGGGGACTACTACTCGGGGACTACTACTCGGGGACTATTACCCGGGGACTACTACCCGGGGACTACTACTCGGGGACTACTACTCGGGGACTACTACTCGGGGACTACTACTCGGGGACTACTACCCGGGGACTACTACTCGGGGACTACTACTCGGGGAGAGGGAAAACATGGTTGAACTACACATTAATGATCTAACTCAACACACCTGGTTTAAACCGGAGCAACCAACTCGAACTAACTATTAAAGTCAGGGACATCTACTACTAGTCCACTTTTATCCCAATATAGGAGTAGTAGTATAGTAGGCAGCGCCTTAAGTAAGTGAGTAAACTGAGATATGACTAAGGAGTTAACCAGGGAAAATCTTCCATAAATAGACAGGTATTTACCTCTCCATGGTTGCAGGATCTTGTCTATTTTTACAAGTTTTCTATTGAAATTCATTGTGGAGGGCTTATTTATGTACACTGCTCAAAAAAATAAAGGGAACACTTAATAAACAACACATCCTAGATCTGAATGAATGAAATATTCTTATTAAATACTTTTTTCTTTACATAGTTGAATGTGCTGACAACAAAATCACACAAAAAGTATCAATGGAAATCAAATTTATCAACCCATGGAGGTCTGGATTTGGAGTCACACTCAAAATTAAAGTGGAAAACCACACTACAGGCTGATCCAACTTTGATGTAATGTCCTTAAAACAAGTCAAAATGAGGCTCAGTAGTTTGTGTGGCCTCCACGTGCCTGTATGACCTCCCTACAACGCCTGGGCATGCTCCTGATGAGGTGGCGGATGGTCTCCTGAGGGATCTCCTCCCAGACCTGGACTAAAGCATCCGCCAACTCCTGGACAGTCCATGGTGCAACGTGGCATTGGTGGATGGAGCGAGACATGATGTCCCAGATGTGCTCAATTGGATTCAGGTCTGGGGAACGGGCGGGCCAGTCCATAGCATCAATGCCTTCCTCTTGCAGGAACTGCTGACACACTCCAGCCACATCAGGTCTAGCATTGTCTTGCATTAGGAGGAACCCAGGGCCAACCGCACCAGCATATGGTCTCACAAGGGGTCTGAAGATCTCATCTCGGTACCTAATGACAGTCAGGCTACCTCTGGCGAGCACATGGAGGGCTGTGGGGCCCCCAAAGAAATGCCACCCCACACCATGACTGACCCACTGCCAAACCGGTCATGCTGGAGGATGTTGCAGGCAGCAGAACGTTCTCCACGGCGTCTCCAGACTCTGTCACGTCTGTCACATGTGCTCAGTGTGAACCTGCTTTCATCTGTGAAGAGCACAGGGCGCCAGTGGCGAATTTGCCAATCTTGGTGTTCTCTGGCAAATGCCAAACGTCCTGCACGGTGTTGGGCTGTAAGTACAACCCCCACCTGTGGACGTCGGGCCCTCATACCACCCTCATGGAGTCTGTTTCTGACCGTTTGAGCAGACACATGCACATTTGTGGCCTGCTGGAGGTCATTTTGCAGGGCTCTGGCAGTGCTACTCCTTGCTCAAAGGCGGAGGTAGCGGTCCTGCTGCTGGGTTGTTGCCCTCCTACGGCCTCCTCCACGTCTCCTGATGTACTGGCCTGTCTCCTGGTAGGGCCTCCATGCTCTGGACACTACGCTGACAGACACAGCAAACCTTCTTGCCACAGCTCGCATTGATGTGCCATCCTGGATGAACTGCACTACCTGAGCCACTTGTGTGGGTTGTAGACTCGGTCTCATGCTACCACTAGAGTGAGAGCACCGCCAGCATTCAAAAGTGACCAAAACATCAGCCAGGAAGCATAGGAACTGAGAAGTGGTCTGTGGTCACCACCTGATTGACTTGGAGTTACATTGTGTTGTTTAAGTGTTCCCTTTATTTTTTTGAGCAGTGTATATACCTTGAAGCATTGTCGATAATAAGTTCATGAAATACATTTTAAACATGGCGGTGAGGCCAGCCTCATCACCGAGAGGTTTGAAGACCCCTGTGACATCAGTCCC
>NC_074690.1:5153739-5181239 GCF_029448725.1 Salvelinus fontinalis
GAGGGCCAGCCAACGAGAGTGTACAGGTTGCAGTGGTGGGTAGTATATGGGGCTTTGGTGACAAAACGGATGGCACTGTGACAGACTGCATCCAAGTTGCTGAGTAGAGTGTTGTAGGCTATTTTGTAAATGACATCACCGAAGTCAAGGATCGGTAGGATAGTCAGTTTTACGAGGGTATGTTTGGCAGCGTGAGTGAAGGAGGCTTTGTTGCGATATAGGAAGCCGATTCTAGATTTAATTTTCGATTGGAGATGCTTAATGTGAGTCTGGAAGGAGAGTTTACAGTCTAACCAGACACCTAGGTATTTGTAGTTGTCCACATATTCTAAGTCAGAACCGTCCAGAGTAGTGATGCTAGACGGGCGGGCAGGTGTGGGCAGCGATCGTTTGAAGAGCATGCATTTAGTTTTACTTGCATTTAAGTGCAGTTGGAGGCCACGGAAGGAGAGTTGTATGGCATTGAAACTCATTTGGAGGTTAGTTAACACAGTGTCCAAAGAAGGGCCAGATGTATACAGAATGGTGTCGTGTGCATAGAGGTGGATCAGAGAATCACCATCAGCAAGAGCGACATCATTGATAGATACAGAGAAAAGGGTCGGCCCGAGAATTGAACCATGTGGCACCCCCATAGAGACTGCCAGAGGTCCAGACAACAGGCCCTCCGATTTGACACACTGAACTCTATCAGAGAAGTAGTTGGTGAACCAGGCGAGGCAATCATTTGAGAAACCAAGGCTATTGAGTCTGCTGATGAGGATGTGGTGATTGACAGAGTCGAAAGCCTTGGCCAGGTCGATGAATACAGCTGCACAGTATTGCCTCTTATCGATGGCGGTTATGATATAATTTAGGACCTTGAGCGTGGCTGAGGTGCACCCATGACCAGCTCGGAAACCAGATTGCATAGTGGAGACGGTACGGTGGGATTCGAAATGGTCGGTAATAACGGTCGACCGATTAAGATTTTTCAATACCAATACCGATTATTGGAGGACAAAAAAGCCGCTACCGATTAATCGGCCGATTTAATTTTTTTATTTTATTTGTAATAATGACAATTACAACAATACTGAATGAACACCTATTTTAACTTAATATAATACATCAATAAAATCAATTTAGCCTCAAATAAATAATGAAACATGTTCAATTTGGTTTAAATAATGCAAAAACAAAGTGTTGGAGAAGAAAGTAAAAGTGCAATATGTGCTATGTAAGAAAGCTAACGTTTAAGTTCCTTGCTCAGAACATGAGAACATATGAAAGCTGGTGGTTCCTTTTAACATGAGTCTTCAATATTCCCAGGTAAGAAGTTTTAGGTTGTAGTTATTATAGGAATTATAGGACTATTTCCCTCTATACCATTTGTATTTCATTAACCTTTGACTATTTGATGTTCTTATAGGGACTTTAGTATTGCCAGTGTAACAGTATAGCTTCCATCCCTCTCCTCGCCGCTACCTGGGCTCGAACCAGGAACACATCGACAACAGCCACCCTCGAAGCAGCGTTACCCATGCAGAGCAAGGGGAACAACTACTCTAAGTCTCAGAGCGAGTGACGTTTGAAACGCTATTAGCGCGCACCCCGCTAACTAGCTAGCCATTTCACATCGGTTACACCAGCCTAATCTCGGGAGTTGATAGGCTTGAAGTCATAAACAGCAGAGCTGCTGGCAAAACGCACGAAAGTGCTGTTTGAATGAATGCTTATGAGCCTGCTGGTGCCCACCATCGCTCAGTCAGACTGCTCTATCAAATCATAGACTTAATTATAACATAATAACACACAGAAATACGAGCCGTAGGTCTTTAATATGGTCGAATCCACATAACACACAGAAGTACGAGCCTTAGGTCATTAATATGGTAGAATCCACATAACACACAGAAATACGAGCCTTAGGTCATTAATATGGTAGAATCCACATAACACACAGAAATACGAGCCTTAGGTCATTAATATGGTAGAATCCACATAACACACAGAAATACGAGCCTTAGGTCATTAATATGGTAGAATCCACATAACACACAGAAGTACGAGCCTTAGGTCATTAATATGGTAGAATCCACATAACACACAGAAATACGAGCCTTAGGTCATTAATATGGTAGAATCCACATAACACACAGAAGTACGAGCCTTAGGTCATTAATATGGTAGAATCCGGAAACTATCATCTCGAAAACAAAACGTTTGTTCTTTCAGTGAAATACGGAACCGTTCCGTATTTGATCTAACGGGTGGCATCCATGAGTCTAAATATTCCTGTTACATTGCACAACCTTCAATCTTATGTCATAATTACGTAAAATTCTGGCAAATTAGTTCGCAAAGAGCCAGGCAGCCCAAACTGTTGCATATACCCTGACTCTGCGTGCAATGAACGCAAGAGAAATGACACAATTTCACCTGGTTAATATTGCCTGCTAACCTGGATTTCTTTTAGCTAAATATGCAGGTTTAAAAATATATACTTCTGTGTATTGATTTTAAGAAAGGCATTGATGTTTATGGTTAGGTACGCGTTGGAGCAACGACAGTCCTTTTCCGCGAATGCGCACCGCATCGATTATATGCAACGCAGGACACGCTAGATAAACTAGTTATATCATCAACCATGTGTAGTTAACTAGTGATTATGATTGATTGTTTTTTATAAGTTAAGTTTAATGCTAGCTAGCAACTTACCTTGGCTTCTTACTGCATTCGCGTAGCAGGCGGGCTCCTCGTGGGGCAGGTGGTTAGAGCGTTGGACTAGTTAACTGTAAGTTTGCAAGATTGAATCCCTGAGCAGACAAGGTAAAAATCTGTCGTTCTGCCCCTGAACAAGGCAGTTAACCCACCGTTCCTAGGCCATCATTGAAAATAAGAATGTGTTCTTAACTGACTTGCCTAGTTAAATAAAGGTGTATAAAGAAAAAAATTTTATCGGCAAAATCGGCGTCCAAAATTACCGATTTCCGATTGTTATGAAAACTTGAAATCGGCCCTAATTAATCGGCGATTCCGATTAATCGGTCAACCTCTAGTCGGTAATCTGTTTGTTAACTTGGCTTTCGAAGACCTTAGAAGGGCAGGGTAGGATAGATAAAGGTCTGTAGCAGTTTGGGTCTAGAGAGTCTCCCCCTTTGAAGAGGGGGATGATCGCGGCGGCTTTCCAATCTTTGGGAATCTCAGACGATACGAAAGAGAGGTTGAACAGGCTGGTAAATAGGTAATGATGTTGTTGATAATGACCTACGGCTCGTGTTGTTGATAATATTGTCTGTAGGTGTCCAATAAGAGGCAGCACCACCTGAACAAGCACCTGTACCGACCGTCTACCTTCCTGACGTCATATGAGCCTCCTGTCTACATGGATGAAGAGGATGAGAGAGCGGCCTACTATAGCGCCCTGCAGGACCCCGATGGAGACGACACGGTACGACACGCTGACCACACGGTACCACACACTGACCAGACGATACGACACACTGACCACACGGTACCACACACTGACCAGACGATACCACACACTGACCAGACGATACGACACACTGACCAGACGATACGACACACTGACCACACGGTACCACACACTGACCACACGGTACCACACACTGACCACACGGTACGACACACTGACCACACGGTACGACACACTGACCACACGGTACGACACACTGACCACACGGTACCACACACTGACCACACGGTACCACACACTGACCACACGGTACCACACACTGACCACACGGTACCACACACTGACCACACGGTACCACACACTGACCACACGGTACCACACACTGACCACACGGTACCACACACTGACCACACGGTACCACACACTGACCACACGGTACCACACACTGACCACGCTCCCTCCCTCCCTCTCTTTCTCACTCTCTCTCCCTCTCATCTGTCTCTCTCCCTCCCTCTCTCTCTTTCTCACTCTCGCTCCCTCTCATCTGTCTCTCTCCCTCCCTCCCTCTCATCTGTCTCTCTCTCGCTCCCTCTCATCTGTCTCCCTCCCTCCCTCCCTCTCATCTGTCTCTCTCCCTCCCTCCCTCTCATCTGTCTCTCTCTCGCTCCCTCTCATGTCTCTCTCCCTCCCTCCCTCTCATCTGTCTCTCTCCCTCCCTCCCTCTCATCTGTCTCTCTCTCGCTCCCTCTCATCTGTCTCTCTCCCTCCCTCCCTCTCATCTGTCTCTCTCTCGCTCCCTCTCATCTGTCACTCTCTCTCTTTCTCGCTCCCTCCCTCCCTCTCAATATGCTAGTACTGACATTTCCCTCCCTCCCTCTCTCTCTCCCTCTCATCTGTCCCTCCCTCCCTCTCTCTCCCTCTCGTCTGTCTCGCTCCCTCCCTCCCTCTCTAGATGCTAGTACTGACATTTCCCTCCCTTCCTCTCTCTCTCCCTCTCGTCTGTCTCGCTCCCTCCCTCCCTCTCTAGATGCTAGTACTGACATTTCCCTCTCCCCCTCTCTCTCTCTCCCTCTCGTCTGTCTCGCTCCCTCCCTCCCTCTCTAGATGCTAGTACTGACATTTCCCTCTCCCCCTCTCTCTCTCTCTCCCTCTCGTCTGTCTCGCTCCCTCCCTCCCTCTCTAGATGCTAGTACTGACATTTCCCTCTCCCCCTCTCTCTCTCTCTCCCTCTCGTCTGTCTCGCTCCCTCCCTCCCTCTCTAGATGCTAGTACTGACATTTCCCTCTCCCCCTCTCTCTCTTTCTCCCTCTCGTCTGTCTCGCTCCCTCCCTCCCTCTCTAGATGCTAGTACTGACATTTCCCTCTCCCCCTCTCTCTCTCTCTCTGATGTGTGCAACCTTTAAGAAACGACTAGTCGCTGTCCCCTGCTGAGAGACACACATACAGAGACATGTGCTGTCAAAGTGCGTCAGCAGCAAACTCAGATGTACACCCCGTCATTCAGTGAAGCAGGGTTAACACTGGAACCGTTAATCATTTTGACTGCTCATGAATTTCATTGTTTTATTACTCTGCCATTTTTTAAAGTAATGCCCCCCTTCGTCCTTGACTAGTCCTAAATCAGTCTATATAACACACTAAATCAGTCTAAATGACACACTATATCAGTCTATATAACACACTGTCTAAATCAGTCTATATAACACACTGTCTAAATCAGTCTATATAACACACTGTCTAAATCAGTCTGTATAACACACTGTCTACATCAGTCTGTATAACACACTGTCTACATCAGTCTATATAACACACTGTCTAAATCAGTCTGTATAACACACTGTCTACACCAGTCTATATAACACACTGTCTAAATCAGTCTGTATAACACACTGTCTACATCAGTCTATATAACACACTGTCTAAATCAGTCTATATAACACACTGTCTACACCAGTCTATATAACACACTGTCTAAATCAGTCTGTATAACACACTGTCTACATCAGTCTATATAACACACTGTCTAAATCAGTCTGTATAACACACTGTCTACATCAGTCTATATAACACACTGTCTAAATCAGTATGTATAACACACTGTCTAAATTAGTCTATATAACACACTGTCTAAATCAGTCTGTATAACACACTAAATCAGTCTATATAACACACTGTCTAAATCAGTCTATATAACACACTGTCTACATCAGTCTATATAACACACTGTCTAAATTAGTCTGTATAACACACTGTCTACATCAGTCTATATAACACACTGTCTAAATCAGTCTGTATAACACACTGTCTAAATCAGTCTGTATAACACACTGTCTAAATCAGTCTGTATAACACACTGTCTAAATCAGTCTATATAACACACTGTCTAAATCAGTCTGTATAACACACTGTCTGTCTAAATCAGTCTATATAACACACTGTCTAAATCAGTCTGTATAACACACTAAATCAGTCTATATAACACACTGTCTAAATCAGTCTATATAACACACTGTCTACATCAGTCTATATAACACACTGTCTAAATTAGTCTGTATAACACACTGTCTACATCAGTCTATATAACACACTGTCTAAATCAGTCTATATAACACACTAAATCAGTCTATATAACACACGGTCTGAATCAGTCTATATAACACATGGTCTAAATCAGTCTATATAACACACTAAATCAGTCTGTATAACACACTGTCTAAATCAGTCTATATAACACACTGTCTAAATCAGTCTATATAACACACTGTCTAAATCAGTCTGTATAACACACTGTCTAAATCAGTCTATATGACACACTGTCTAAATCAGTCTATATAACACCCTGTCTGAATCAGTCTATATAACACCCTGTCTGAATCAGTCTATATAACACACTGTCTAAATCAGTCTATATAACACACTGTCTAAATCAGTCTGTATAACACACTGTCTAAATCAGTCTATATAACACACTGTCTAAATCAGTCTGTATAACACACTGTCTAAATCAGTCTATATAACACACTGTCTACATCAGTCTATATAACACACTGTCTAAATCAGTCTATATAACACACTGTCTAAATGAGTCTGTATAACACACTGTCTAAATCAGTCTATATAACACACTAAATCAGTCTATATAACACCCTGTCTAAATCAGTCTATATAACACACTGTCTAAATCAGTCTATATAACACACTGTCTGAATCAGTCTATATAACACACTAAATCAGTCTATATGACACACGGTCTGAATCAGTCTGTATTACACACTGTCTAAATCAGTCTATATAACACACTAAATCAGTCTATATAACACACTGTCTGAATCAGTCTATATAACACACTGTCTAAATCAGTCTATATAACGCACTAAATCAGTCTGTACAACACACTGTCTGAATCAGTCTATATAACACACTGTCTAAATCAGTCTATATAACACACTGTCTAAATCAGTCTATATAACACACTGTCTAAATCAGTCTGTATAACACACTGTCTACATCAGTCTATATAACACACTGTCTGTCTAAATCAGTCTATATAACACACTGTCTAAATCAGTCTATATAACACACTGTCTAAATCAGTCTGTATAACACACTGTCTACATCAGTCTGTATAACACACTGTCTACATCAGTCTATATAACACACTGTCTAAATCAGTCTGTATAACACACTGTCTAAATTAGTCTATATAACGCACTGTCTGAATCAGTCTATATAACACACTGTCTAAATCAGTCTGTATAACACACTGTCTACATCAGTCTATATAACACACTGTCTAAATCAGTCTGTATAACACACTGTCTAAATTAGTCTATATAACACACTGTCTAAATCAGTCTGTATAACACACTGTCTAAATCATTCTATATAACACACTGTCTACATCAGTCTATATAACACACTGTCTGAATCAGTCTATATAACACACTGTCTAAACTAATCTATATAACACACTGTCTGTCTAAATCAGTCTATATAACACACTGTCTAAATCAGTCTATATAACACACTGTCTAACTCAGTCTATATAACACACTGTCTAAATCAGTCTATATAACACACTGTCTAAATCAGTCTGTATAACACACTGTCTACATCAGTCTGTATAACACACTGTCTACATCAGTCTATATAACACACTGTCTAAATCAGTCTGTATAACACACTGTCTACATCAGTCTATATAACACACTGTCTAAATCAGTCTGTATAACACACTGTCTACATCAGTCTGTATAACACACTGTCTACATCAGTCTATATAACACACTGTCTAAATCAGTCTATATAACACACTGTCTAAATCAGTCTGTATAACACACTGTCTACATCAGTCTATATAACACACTGTCTAAATCAGTATGTATAACACACTGTCTAAATTAGTCTATATAACACACTGTCTAAATCAGTCTGTATAACACACTGTCTAAATCAGTCTGTATAACACACTGTCTAAATCAGTCTGTATAACACACTGTCTAAATCAGTCTATATAACACACTGTCTAAATCAGTCTGTATAACACACTGTCTGTCTAAATCAGTCTATATAACACACTGTCTAAATCAGTCTGTATAACACACTAAATCAGTCTATATAACACACTGTCTAAATCAGTCTATATAACACACTGTCTACATCAGTCTATATAACACACTGTCTAAATTAGTCTGTATAACACACTGTCTACATCAGTCTATATAACACACTGTCTAAATCAGTCTATATAACACACTAAATCAGTCTATATAACACACGGTCTGAATCAGTCTATATAACACATGGTCTAAATCAGTCTATATAACACACTAAATCAGTCTGTATAACACACTGTCTAAATCAGTCTATATAACACACTGTCTAAATCAGTCTATATAACACACTGTCTAAATCAGTCTATATAACACACTGTCTAAATCAGTCTGTATAACACACTGTCTAAATCAGTCTATATAACACACTGTCTAAATCAGTCTGTATAACACACTGTCTAAATCAGTCTATATAACACACTGTCTACATCAGTCTATATAACACACTGTCTAAATCAGTCTATATAACACACTGTCTAAATCAGTCTGTATAACACACTGTCTAAATCAGTCTATATAACACACTAAATCAGTCTATATAACACCCTGTCTAAATCAGTCTATATAACACACTGTCTAAATCAGTCTATATAACACACTGTCTGAATCAGTCTATATAACACACTAAATCAGTCTATATGACACACGGTCTGAATCAGTCTGTATTACACACTGTCTAAATCAGTCTATATAACACACTAAATCAGTCTATATAACACACTGTCTGAATCAGTCTATATAACACACTGTCTAAATCAGTCTATATAACGCACTAAATCAGTCTGTACAACACACTGTCTGAATCAGTCTATATAACACACTGTCTAAATCAGTCTATATAACACACTGTCTAAATCAGTCTATATAACACACTGTCTAAATCAGTCTGTATAACACACTGTCTACATCAGTCTATATAACACACTGTCTGTCTAAATCAGTCTATATAACACACTGTCTAAATCAGTCTATATAACACACTGTCTAAATCAGTCTGTATAACACACTGTCTACATCAGTCTGTATAACACACTGTCTACATCAGTCTATATAACACACTGTCTAAATCAGTCTGTATAACACACTGTCTAAATCAGTCTATATAACACACTGTCTAAATCAGTCTATATAACACACTGTCTACATCAGTCTATATAACACACTGTCTAAATCAGTCTATATAACACACTGTCTAAATCAGTCTATATAACACACTGTCTACATCAGTCTATATAACACACTGTCTAAATTAGTCTGTATAACACACTGTCTAAATCAGTCTATATAACACACTGTCTACATCAGTCTATATAACACACTGTCTAAATCAGTCTATATAACACACTGTCTAAATCAGTCTATATAACACACTGTCTACATCAGTCTATATAACACACTGTCTAAATTAGTCTGTATAACACACTGTCTACATCAGTCTATATAACACACTGTCTAAATCAGTCTATATAACACACTAAATCAGTCTATATAACACACGGTCTGAATCAGTCTATATAACACATGGTCTAAATCAGTCTATATAACACACTAAATCAGTCTATATGACACACTGTCTAAATCAGTCTATATAACACACTGTCTAAATCAGTCTATATAACACACTGTCTAAATCAGTCTGTATAACACACTGTCTAAATCAGTCTATATGACACACTGTCTAAATCAGTCTATATAACACACTGTCTAAATCAGTCTATATAACACACTGTCTAAATCAGTCTGTATAACACACTGTCTAAATCAGTCTATATAACACACTGTCTAAATCAGTCTGTATAACACACTGTCTAAATCAGTCTATATAACACACTGTCTGTCTAAATCAGTCTATATAACACACTGTCTAAATCAGTCTATATAACACACTGTCTAAATCAGTCTATATAACACACTGTCTAAATCAGTCTATATAACACACTGTCTAAATCAGTCTATATAACACACTGTCTACATCAGTCTATATAACACACTGTCTAAATCAGTCTATATAACACACTGTCTAAATCAGTCTGTATAACACACTGTCTAAATCAGTCTATATAACACACTAAATCAGTCTATATAACACCCTGTCTAAATCAGTCTGTATAACACACTGTCTAAATCAGTCTATATAACACACTGTCTAAATCAGTCTATATAACGCACTAAATCAGTCTGTACAACACACTGTCTGAATCAGTCTATATAATACACTGTCTAAATCAGTCTATATAACACACTGTCTAAATCAGTCTATATAACACACTGTCTATATCAGTCTATATAACACCCTGTCTAAATCAGTCTATATAACACACTGTCTGAATCAGTCTATATAACACACTAAATCAGTCTATATGACACACGGTCTGAATCAGTCTGTATTACACACTGTCTAAATCAGTCTATATAACACACTAAATCAGTCTATATAACACACTGTCTGAATCAGTCTATATAACACACTGTCTAAATCAGTCTATATAACGCACTAAATCAGTCTATACAACACACTGTCTGAATCAGTCTATATAACACACTGTCTAAATCAGTCTATATAACACACTGTCTAAATCAGTCTATATAACACACTGTCTAAATCAGTCTATATAACACACTGTCTAAATCAGTCTATATAACACCCTGTCTGAATCAGTCTATATAACACACTGTCTAAATCAGTCTATATAACACACTAAATCAGTCTATATGACACACGGTCTGAATCAGTCTGTATAACACACTAAATCAGTCTATATAACACACTGTCTAAATCAGTCTGTAACACACTGTCTAAATCAGTCTGTATAACACACTAAATCAGTCTGTATAACACACTAAATCAGTCTATATGACACACGGTCTGAATCAGTCTATATAACACACTAAATCAGTCTATATGACACACTGTCTGAATCAGTCTATATAACACACTGTCTAAATCAGTCTATATAACGCACTAAATCAGTCTGTACAACACACTGTCTGAATCAGTCTATATAATACACTGTCTAAATCAGTCTATATAACACACTGTCTAAATCAGTCTATATAACACACTGTCTATATCAGTCTATATAACACCCTGTCTAAATCAGTCTATATAACACACTGTCTGAATCAGTCTATATAACACACTAAATCAGTCTATATGACACACGGTCTGAATCAGTCTGTATTACACACTGTCTAAATCAGTCTATATAACACACTAAATCAGTCTATATAACACACTGTCTGAATCAGTCTATATAACACACTGTCTAAATCAGTCTATATAACGCACTAAATCAGTCTATACAACACACTGTCTGAATCAGTCTATATAACACACTGTCTAAATCAGTCTATATAACACACTGTCTAAATCAGTCTATATAACACACTGTCTAAATCAGTCTATATAACACACTGTCTAAATCAGTCTATATAACACCCTGTCTGAATCAGTCTATATAACACACTGTCTAAATCAGTCTATATAACACACTAAATCAGTCTATATGACACACGGTCTGAATCAGTCTGTATAACACACTAAATCAGTCTATATAACACACTGTCTAAATCAGTCTGTAACACACTGTCTAAATCAGTCTGTATAACACACTAAATCAGTCTGTATAACACACTAAATCAGTCTATATGACACACGGTCTGAATCAGTCTATATAACACACTAAATCAGTCTATATGACACACTGTCTGAATCAGTCTGTATAACACACTGTCTAAATCAGTCTATATAACACACTGTCTAAATCAGTCTATATGACACACTAAATCAGTCTATATAACACACTGTCTGAATCAGTCTATATAACACACTAAATCAGTCTATATAACACACTGTCTAAATCAGTCTATATAACACACTGTCTAAATCAGTCTGTATAACACACTGTCTGAATCAGTCTATATAACACACTGTCTGAATCAGTCTGTATAACACACTGTCTAAATCAGTCTATATAACGCACTGTCTAAATCAGTCTATATAACGCACTGTCTAAATCATTCTGTATAACACACTAAATCAGTCTATATAACACACTGTCTAAATCAGTCTGTATAACACACTAAATCAGTCTATATGACACACGGTCTGAATCAGTCTATATAACACACTAAATCAGTCTATATGACACACTGTCTAAATCAGTCTGTATAACACACTAAATCAGTCTATATAACACACTGTCTAAATCAGTCTGTATAACACACTAAATCAGTCTGTATAACACACTAAATCAGTCTATATGACACACTGTCTGAATCAGTCTATATAACACACTAAATCAGTCTATATAACACACTGTCTAAATCAGTCTATATAACACACTGTCTAAATCAGTCTGTATAACACACTGTCTGAATCAGTCTATATAACACACTGTCTGAATCAGTCTGTATAACACACTGTCTAAATCAGTCTATATAACGCACTGTCTAAATCAGTCTATATAACGCACTGTCTAAATCAGTCTGTATAACACACTAAATCAGTCTATATAACACACTGTCTAAATCAGTCTGTATAACACACTAAATCAGTCTATATGACACACGGTCTGAATCAGTCTATATAACACACTAAATCAGTCTATATGACACACTGTCTAAATCAGTCTGTATAACACACTAAATCAGTCTATATAACACACTGTCTAAATCAGTCTGTATAACACACTAAATCAGTCTGTATAACACACTAAATCAGTCTATATGACACACTGTCTGAATCAGTCTATATAACACACTGTCTAAATCAGTCTGTAAAACACACTGTCTAAATCAGTCTATATAACGCACTAAATCAGTCTGTACAACACACTGTCTGAATCAGTCTATATAACACACTGTCTAAATCAGTCTGTAACACACTGTCTATATCAGTCTATATAACACACTGTCTAAATCAGTCTGTAAAACACACTAAATCAGTCTATATAACACACTGTCTAAATCAGTCTATATGACACACTGTCTAAATCAGTCTATATAACGCACTAAATCAGTCTGTACAACACACTGTCTGAATCAGTCTATATAACACACTGTCTAAATCAGTCTGTATAACACCCTGTCTGAATCAGTCTATATGACACACTGTCTAAATCAGTCTGTATAACACACTGTCTATAACAGTCTATATAACACACTGTCTATAACACAGGGTCTTACAAACCTCACTATACATGTTAGTCTGTGATACTTTTGTGTGTGTGTGTGTGTGTGTGTGTGTGTGTGTGTGTGTGTGTGTGTGTGTGTGTGTGTGTGTGTGTGTGTGTGTGTTTCTCTGTGTGTGCGTGTGTGTGTGTGTGTGTGTGTGTGTGTGTGTGTGTGTGTGTGTGTGTGTGTGTGTGTGTGTGTGTGTGTGTGTGTGTGTGTGTTTCTCCAGGATGAGGAGGGTGTACCTGTGGAGTTGAGACACCTGCCGGAGTACAAGGAGCTTCTGGAGCTGAAGAGGATGAAGAAACACAAACTGCAGGAGATCCAGGCTGAGAGTAGCATGGCCCTGCACCATGGATACAAGGTACACACATCACCGTGGATACAAGGTACACACATCACTGTGGATACAAGGTACACACATCACCGTGGATACAAGGTACACACATCACCGTGGATACAAGGTACACACATCACCGTGGATACAAGGTACACACATCACCGTGGATACAAGGTACACACATCACCGTGGAGACAAGGTACACACATCACCGTGGATACAAGGTACACACATCACCATGGATACAAGGTACACACATCACCATGGATACACGGTACACACACCACCATGGATGCAAGGTACACACATCACCATGGATACGAGGTACACACATCACCATGGATACGAGGTACACACATCACCATGGATACAAGGTACACACATCACCATGGATACAAGGTACACACATCACCATGGATACAAGGTACACACATCACCATGGATACAAGGTACACACATCACCGTGGATACAAGGCACACTCACCACCATGGATACAAGGTACACACATCACCGTGGATACAAGGTACACATATCACCGTGGATACAAGGTACACACATCACCATGGATACAAGGTACACACATCACCGTGGATACAAGGTACACACATCACCGTGGATACAAGGTACACACATCACCGTGGATACTAGGTACACACATCACCGTGGATACAAGGTACACACATCACCATGGATATAAGGTACACACATCACCATGGATATAAGGTACACACATCACCATGGATATAAGGTACACACATCATCATGGATACAAGGTACACACATCACCGTGAATACTAGGTACACACATCACCATGGATACAAGGTACACACATCACCATGGATACAAGGTACACACATCACCATGGATACAAGGTACACACACCACCATTGGCCCTGCACCATGGATACAAGGTACACACATCACCGTGGATACTAGGTACAGACATCACCATGGATACAAGGTACACACATCACCATGGATACTAGGTACACACATCACCATGGATACAAGGTACACACACCACCATTGGCCCTGCACCATGGATATAAGGTACACACATCACCGTGGATACTAGGTACACACATCACCATGTGATACCACACTGTATGGTAGCTAGCTAACTCTCCTTAGTGTAATGTGTGTGGTAGCTAGCTAACTCTCTCCTTAGTGTAATGTGTGTGGTAGCTAGCTAACTCTCCTTAGTGTAATGTGTGTGGTAGCTAGCTAACTCTCTCCTTAGTGTAATGTGTGTGGTAGCTAGCTAACTCTCCTTAGTGTAATGTGTGTGGTAACTAGCTAACTCTCCTCAGTGTAATGTGTGTGGTAGCTAGCTAACTCTCTTTCCTTAGTGTAATCTGTATGGTAGCTAGCTAACTCTCCTTAGTGTAATGTGTGTGGTAGCTAGCTAACTCTCCTTAGTGTAATGTGTGTGGTAGCTAGCTAACTCTCTCTCCTTAGTGTAATGTGTGTGGTAGCTAGCTAACTCTCTCTCCTTAGTGTAATGTGTGTGGTAGCTAGCTAACTCTCTCTCCTTAGTGTAATGTGTGTGGTAGCTAGCTAACTCTCCTTAGTGTAATGTGTGTGGTAGCTAGCTAACTCTCCTTAGTGTAATGTGTGTGGTAGCTAGCTAACTCTCCTTAGTGTAATGTGTGTGGTAGCTAGCTAACTCTCCTTAGTGTAATCTGTATGGTAGCTAGCTAACTCTCTCTCCTTAGTGTAATGTGTGTGGTAGCTAGCTAACTCTCTCTCCTTAGTGTAATGTGTGTGGTAGCTAGCTAACTCTCTCTCCTTAGTGTAATGTGTGTGGTAGCTAGCTAACTCTCCTTAGTGTAATGTGTGTGGTAGCTAGCTAACTCTCTCTCCTTAGTGTAATGTGTGTGATAGCTAGCTAACTCTCTCTCTTCTTATTGTAATGTGTGTGGTAGCTAGCTAACTCTCTCTCCTTAGTGTAATGTGTGTGATAGCTAGCTAACTCTCTCTCTTCTTATTGTAATGTGTGTGGTAGCTAGCTAACTCTCTCTCCTTAGTGTAATGTGTGTGGTAGCTAACTAGCTAACTCTCCTTAGTGTAATGTGTGTGGTAGCTAGCTAACTCTCTCTCCTTAGTGTAATGTGTGTGGTAGCTAGCTAGCTAACTCTCCTTAGTGTAATGTGTGTGGTAGCTAGCTAACTCTCTCTCCTTAGTGTAATGTGTGTGGTAGCTAGCTAACTCTCTTCTTAGTGTAATGTGTGTGGTAGCTAGCTAACTCTCTCTCCTTAGTGTAATGTGTATGGTAGCTAGCTAACTCTCTCCTTAGTGTAATGTGTGTGGTAGCTAGTGTTGATAAAACGTTTACTGTTGACAGGAGAACAAGAGGAGACAATAGGACGAGGTGGATAATTTTATAATAAGGCCGTTTAATCACATGTAAAGCCATCGTAAAATCTTGCAGCAAGGCTCTTTCTGTCTGATTCTTATGGAACCGTCCGGAAAAGAGGTAGTTTAAGCAGTTGTACAGTTTTATATAGACAACAAGCAAAGTGGGTTGATCTGGAAGTCTGGCCTTCCGATTGGTCGATCTGGGTCTTGGGTAGTCCTGAACAGGCCTGGTGTCAACGTTCCATTGGTTCCTGAGACAGTTCTTTGTCCTGAGCTCCAAGCATGTGTTGGGTGTATTCTGTGGTTGTCATGGGGGAGGGGAATTATGTGTGTCTATAGTTGGTGTCTTAATGAGTCCAGCATATGTCCAAGAGAAATGAGGAGTATGTGTATTTTGTATAAAATATGGCTTATGTTGAAATGTAGTTATTACTAGTTTCCAGTCTCTATTACAATTTCTTACACTAGCTAACGCTCTCTCCTTAGTGTAATGTGTGTGGTAGCTAGCTAACTCTCCTCAGTGTAATGTGTGTGGTAGCTAGCTAACTCTCCTTAGTGTAATGTGTGTGGTAGCTAGCTAACTCTCTCTCCTTAGTGTAATGTGTGTGGTAGCTAGTTAACTCTCCTTAGTGTAATGTGTGTGGTAGCTAGCTAACTCTCCTTAGTGTAATGTGTGTGGTAGCTAGCTAACTCTCTCTCCTTAGTGTAATGTGTGTGGTAGCTAGCTAACTCTCCTTAGTGTAATGTGTGTGGTAGCTAGCTAACTCTCTCTCCTTAGTGTAATGTGTGTAGTAGCTAGCTAACTCTCTCTCCTTAGTGTAATGTGTGTGGTAGCTAGCTAACTCTCTCTCCTTAGTGTAATGTGTGTGGTAGCTAGCTAACTCTCCTTAGTGTAATGTGTGTGGTAGCTAGCTAACTCTCTCCTTAGTGTAATGTGTGTGGTAGCTAGCTAACTCTCTCTCCTTAGTGTAATGTGTGTAGTAGCTAGCTAACTCTCTCTCCTTAGTGTAATGTGTGTGGTAGCTAGCTAACTCTCCTTAGTGTAATGTGTGTGGTAGCTAGCTAACTCTCTCTCCTTAGTGTAATGTGTGTGGTAGCTAGCTAACTCTCCTTAGTGTAATGTGTGTGGTAGCTAGCTAACTCTCTCCTTAGTGTAATGTGTGTGGTAGCTAGCTAACTCTCTCTCCTTAGTGTAATGTGTGTAGTAGCTAGCTAACTCTCTCTCCTTAGTGTAATGTGTGTGGTAGCTAGCTAACTCTCCTTAGTGTAATGTGTGTGGTAGCTAGCTAACTCTCTCTCCTTAGTGTAATGTGTGTGGTAGCTAGCTAACTCTCTCTCCTTAGTGTAATGTGTGTGGTAGCTAGCTAACTCTCTCTCCTTAGTGTAATGTGTGTGGTAGCTAGTTAACTCCCCTTAGTGTAATGTGTGTGGTAGCTAGCTAACTCTCTCTCCTTAGTGTAATGTGTGTGGTAGCTAGCTAACTCTCCTTAGTGTAATGTGTGTGGTAGCTAGCTAACTCTCTCTCCTTAGTGTAATGTGTGTGGTAGCTAGCTAACACTCTCTCCTTAGTGTAATGTGTGTGGTAGCTAGCTAACTCTCCTTATTGTAATGTGTATGGTAGCTAGCTAACTCTCTCTCCTTAGTGTAATGTGTGTGGTAGCTAGCTAACTCTCTCTCCTTAGTGTAATGTGTGTGGTAGCTAGCTAACTCTCTCTCCTTAGTGTAATGTGTGTGGTAGCTAGCTAACTCTCTCTCCTTAGTGTAATGTGTGTGGTAGCTAGCTAACTCTCCTTAGTGTAATGTGTGTGGTAGCTAGCTAACTCTCTCTCCTTAGTGTAATGTGTGTGGTAGCTAGCTAACTCTCTCTCCTTAGTGTAATGTGTGTGGTAGCTAGCTAACTCTCTCTCCTTAGTGTAATGTGTGTGGTAGCTAGCTAACTCTCTCCTTAGTGTAATGTGTGTGGTAGCTAGCTAACTCTCCTTAGTGTAATGTGTGTGGTAGCTAGCTAACTCTCTCTCCTTAGTGTAATGTGTGTGGTAGCTAGCTAACACTCTCTCCTTAGTGTAATGTGTGTGGTAGCTAGCTAACTCTCCTCAGTGTAATGTGTGTGGTAGCTAGCTAACTCTCCTTAGTGTAATGTGTGTGGTAGCTAGCTAACTCTCTCTCCTTAGTGTAATGTGTGTGGTAGCTAGCTAACTCTCCTTAGTGTAATGTGTGTGGTAGCTAGCTAACACTCTCTCCTTAGTGTAATGTGTGTGGTAGCTAGCTAACTCTCCTTAGTGTAATGTGTGTGGTAGCTAGCTAACTCTCCTTAGTGTAATGTGTGTGGTAGCTAGCTAACTCTCCTTAGTGTAATGTGTGTAGTAGCTAGCTAACTCTCTCTCCTTAGTGTAATGTGGTTTGACGTAAGTATTTTTGTAAATCATCTGAGACTAGCTAATGTTTCTCTCTGCAGTGTGACGTGTGTGGCATGCAGCCTATCCAGGGGTTGCGTTGGCATTGTCAGGACTGTCCCTCAGACAACGCCGTGGACTTCTGCTCCGACTGGTGAGTCCTGTCCTGGCTCGGGGCTCTGTTCATCAGGCTAATGGATTTAAATGGACTTCAACAGGAAGGTTTAACTCCATTTATATACCCTGCCTGCACCTTAATAGTTGTGTTCCAGGTGCAGTAGACAATTTCAGTTTCATCGATGCGTGTGTCAATGTATTGGCTGGGCGCTGTTCAGTACAATAATACCAGTTTAAACCAGTAAAAATACCGCTAAGATGCAGGAAGAGTTTATTTTCAAATTTTGAGTTAGTTCATTGATGCATGTGCAAACAAAACCCCCTTTTGTTTCCAGTTGTCGTAATTGACACGTCTGAACCTTGTTCCTCCAGCCTGACAATACTTTCCCAAAGGGTGGGGGGGGGGTCAAAATCAAAACAATTATTTTGATTTTTACGAATTATCTTTGAAAGACAGGGTCCTGAAAAAGGGCTGTTTATTTTTTTGCTGAGTTTGTGTTTGAGGGTGTCGTCCTACTGGAAGACCCACAACCTTCAAACAGAGACACCGTTTTTGGACACTGGGGTTGAACAGAGAATGATTAAGAAGAGTCGCTGAACTGTTCTGGTGTGGCCAGCGAAGAGTCCTGATCTGAATCACATTCATTATTTATGACAAGTCAGACAACAGCAGTTGGTGGAGGGAACGTTGGACGAATCAGAGCTGTTTGCTGCTGAGGGACAAATTACCAGAAAAAAAGTACAGCAAGCTCATTGCTACACTAATAATTTGTCTGCAGTTCCCTTGACCAAGTACTAGCTCTGCGGTGACGCTACATTTGTCCGTGCCATTTTGTCTGAAGTTTACCATTTTAATTTATTAAAAATAGAGTTAACAAAAATAAAATGGGGTTCTGCAATGTCTAAAAACCTCTAGCAAGGTGTTGTGACCGACTTACAGTTGAAGAAATAGTGAATTATTTAAGAGAAGTACAATGGTGTCAATATATTTGGCCACAACTGTATAAAGTGTATGTGGAATCCTTTTTGCCACAATCTATTAACCTGTGTTTCCCCGGTGTTTACCCGGTGTTTACCCGGTGTTTACCCGGTGTTTACCTCCTCCAGCCTGTACAAGACAGAGAGCCACGCGCCCAGCCACCATCTGGAGCCTGTCCATCACCATGAGACCTTCCTAGACAGAGACTACTGCCTGGCTCAGACCCCTGGATATAACTACCTGGACCCCAACTACTACCCTGCTAACAGATGACAGCGTGGCCCCTAATCTCAGCCCTGGGGCCACAGCGACAGACTCCTAGCCTCCTGGTCCAGCACCTGGGGCCACAGCTACAGACCCC
The DNA here is from genome assembly GCF_029448725.1 of Salvelinus fontinalis. Lineage (NCBI taxonomy): Eukaryota > Metazoa > Chordata > Actinopteri > Salmoniformes > Salmonidae > Salvelinus > Salvelinus fontinalis. The sequence goes on from NC_074690.1 coordinate 5,173,496, forward strand.
TAGCCTCCTGGTCCAGCCCTGGGGCCACAGCTACAGACACCTAGCCTCCTGGTCCAGCCCTGGGGCCACAGCTACAGACTCCTAGCCTCCTGGTCCAGCCCTGGGGCCACAGCTACAGACTCCTAGCCTCCTGGTCCAGCCCTGGGGCCACAGCTACAGACTCCTAGCCTCCTGGTCCAGCCCTGGGGCCACAGCTACAGACCCCTAGCCTCCTGGTCCAGCACCTGGGCCATAGCTACAGACTCCTAGCCTCCTGGTCCAGCCCTGGGGCCACAGCGACAGACTCCTAGCCTCCTGGTCCAGCACCTGGGCCATAGCTACAGACTCCTAGCCTCCTGGTCCAGCCCTGGGGCCACAGCTACAGACTCCTAGCCTCCTGGTCCAGCCCTGGGGCCACAGCTACAGACCCCTAGCATTCTGGTCTAGCCCTGGGGCCACAGCTACAGACTCCTAGCCTCCTGGTCCAGCCCTGGGGCCACAGCTACAGACTCCTAGCCTCCTGGTCCAGCACTGGGGCCACAGCTACAGACCCCTAGCCTCCTGGTCCAGCCCTGGGGCCACAGTTTCAGCTACACTCCACTTAGCCTCAGCCAGCCAGCCCCAGGCTGAGCTCAGCCTACAGAAGCCTACAACCGGCAGGCCACACTGTGAATGGCTCCAGACCTGGAGAACCTAGACAGCTCTCAGTCCAGCTACCCTGCTCACCTCATCCCACTAGCCCATCAGGAAGGCAGGCATGGGGTCTCTGACTGCAGGCTGTGGTGGGGGGGGGGGGGGGGGGGGTTACCATAACGACCAAACAAAGGAACATAATGGAAGTATAAAAAACACTATTTAAAATAGAATTTTAAAAAACTGAAAAAGGCACCCCGACATTCCTGAGTGCCGATACAGAAGAGGCTCCTCCCTCTCCTCCTCCCTCTTCTCTCCTCCTCCCTTCTCTCCTCTCCTCCTCCCTTCTCTCCTCTCCTCCTCCCTCTTCTCTCCTCCTCCCTCCTCTCCTCCTCCCTTCTCTCCTCTCCTCCTCCCTCCTCTCCTCCTCCCTTCTCTCCTCTCCTCCCTCCTCTTCCCCTGCTCTCCTCTCCTCCTTCTCCTGCTCTCCTCCCTTCTCTCCTCTCCTCCTCCCTTCTCTTCTCTCCTCCTCCCTCCTCTCCTCCTCCCTTCTCTCCTCTCCTCCTCCCTCCTCTCCTCCTCCCTTCTCTCCTCTCCTCCCTCCTCTTCCCCTGCTCTCCTCTCCTCCTTCTCCTGCTCTCCTCCCTTCTCTCCTCTTCCTACTCTCTTCCCAAATCATCAAAGTTTGATGATGATGAGTTGGTTATTTGAATCGGCTGTGTAGCGCTCGGGCAGAAACCCAAAACGTACACCCGGTAGGGGAGGAGGTAGGAACGAAGGAGAACCCCTAGTGTCTAGAAGGGATACAGCTTTTATCAAAATGTAGTTTTCGTAGCAGGCAGGGAGAATTAAGTTAAATGACTTTGTACTTCAATTTGACAAGCTGTATCCCATCTAGACATGACTGTAGATTTGGTTGTGCTTCATGAGTAGACACCATTTTGTATGGATTTAGTTTTTTTGTCGTCCCCCCTCCCTCTATGCTTCAATATCTGTGTATAACGAACGGTATGTTCTTAAATCATGTTAAACTGTTAGAGGAGATCAGTGGAAATAAAAATGTGAAAATATAATTTTTACTCCTGGAGAATCCTGCAGCATTCTTTGGTTTTGTTATGGTCGCCTCAGTAAATGATAATATATAATAATATATTGATATTACTATATATTGATAGTAAATGATAATATATTAGAAGTAGGCAGAGTCGTTTGTGACAAAACAAAGAAATGTTGGATTTATTAATTGATTCTATATATCAGAGAATCTTTATTCCCGAGTTGACATTTGTTTACCATTATTAGACAAGTAATTATGTTAAGGTCACGGTCTCTTACAAATTAGCCCTGAGTTAAAGATTCACACGTCAAATATGAAATATAAAACCACTATTATTCTACAAAACAAACAGATTACTCAGTAAAGACGGTGTTAGCCACCAGGGGGCGCTGTTGTATTGGCTTTGACTGGTGGGCATGTCGGGGCCACATAGGACAATATTTATATATTTTGGAGTTATTTATAAAAGATACATTTTGTTTTAGCAAAGCATCTTCTCTACTACCATCTCTGAGGCATGATTTATAGTGTCATGGCATCTTATCTACTACCATCTCTGAGGCATGATTTATAGTGCCATGGCATCTTATCTACTACCATCTCCGAGGCATGATTTATAGTGCCATGGCATCTTATCTACTACCATCTCTGAGGCATGATTTATAGTGCCATGGCATCTTATCTACTACCATCTCTGAGGCATGATTTATAGTGCCATTGGCATCTTATCTACTACCATCTCTGAGGCATGATTTATAGTGCCATGGCATCTTATCTACTACCATCTCTGAGGCATGATTTATAGTGCCATTGGCATCTTATCTACTACCATCTCTGAGGCATGATTTATAGTGCCATTGGCATCTTATCTACTACCATCTCTGAGGCATGATTTATAGTGCCATGGCATCTTATCTACTACCATCTCTGAGGCATGATTTATAGTGCCATTGGCATCTTATCTACTACCATCTCTGAGGCATGATTTATAGTGCCATGGCATCCACCATATTTGTTCAAGTAGAGTAGATGGAACACAGTGGGGGTGGTGTACCTAATAAACCGGCCAGTGAGTGTATACAATGGGATGGTGTACCTAATAAACTGGCCAGTGAGTGTATACAATGGGATGGTGTACCTAATAAACGGGCCAGTGAGTGTATACAATAGGATGGTGTACCTAATAAACTGGCCAGTGAGTGTACACCATGGGATGGTGTACCTAATAAACTGGTCAGTGAGTGTATACAATGGGATGGTGTACCTAATAAACTGGCCAGTGAGTGTATACAATGGGATGGTGTACCTAATAAACGGGCCAGTGAGTGTACACAATGGGATGGTGTACCTAATAAACTGGCCAGTGAGTGTATATCATCTGTAGAATATTCCAAATTCTGCACAAATAAGTCAGGAGTCCAGGTTTAGCAAAGGAACTGCCTTTATTAAACGTTAAGTATTGACTCAACAAGCGCTTAGAGCTGTGACATTGTCTCTTATGACAAGAAGCCTGCAACCAGCTATATAGAATAAAATGCAATAGTCTGTTATTAGTTTTTTGTTATATATATTTATATATTCAGTACGCTTCAAAAGTTTGGACACACCTACTAATTCAAGGGTTTTCCTTTACTTTTTATTATTTTCCACATTGTAGAATTATAATGAAGACTTAAATAACACATATGGAAACATGTAATAACCATAAAAGTGTTAAACAAATATATTTATCCTTTTATTTAAGTAGGCAAGTCAGTTAAAAACAAATTCTTATTTACAACCACGGCCAAATCCCCTCCCCTAACCCGAATGATGCTGAGACAATTGTGCGCCGCCCTATGGGACTCCCGATCACGGCCGGGTTCTGATACAGCCCGGGATCGCACCAGGGTATGTAGTGAAGCCTCTATCACTGAGATGCAGTGCCTTAGAGCTCTGCGCCAGATTCTTCAAAGGAGCCACCGTTCTCTCATACAGCTTCACCTGGAATGCTTTTCCAACAGTCTTGAAGGAGTTCCCACATATGCTGAGCACTTGTTGGCTGCTTTTCCTTCACTTATTTTTTTATTTTTATATCACCTTTATTTAACCAGGTAGGACAGTTGAGAACAAGTTCTCATTTAAAACTGCGACCTGGCCAAGATAAAGCAAAGCATTGTGACAAAAACAACAACACAGAGTTACACATGGGATAAACAAATGTACAGTCAATAACACAATAGAAAATATGTATACAGTGTGTGCAAATGAAGTAAGGAGGTAAGGCAATAAATAGGCCATAGTGGCGAAATAAATACAATTTAGCAATTAACACTGGAGTGATAGATGTGCAGATGAGGATGTGCAAGTAGAAATACTGGTGTGCAAAGAGCAGGAAAAATAAAATATGGGGATGAGGTTGGTTGGATGGGCTATTTACAGATGGGCTGTGTACAGCTGCAACGATCGGTAAGCTGCTCTGACAGCCGATGCTTGAAGTTAGTGAGGGAGATATAAGTCTCCAACTTCAGTAAATTTTCCAGACATTCCAGACATTGGCAGCAGAGAACTGGAAGTAAAGGCGGCCAAAGCAGGTGTTGGCTTTAGGGATGACCAGTGAAATATACCTGCTGGAGCACGTGCTATGGGTGGGTGCTGCTATGGTGACTAGTGAGCTGAGAGAAGGCAGAGCTTTACCTAGCAAAGACTTATAGATGACCTGGAGGCAGTGGGTTTGGTGACGAATATGAAGCGAGGGCCAGCCAACGAGAGCATACAGGTCGCAGTGGTGGGTAGTATATGGGGCTTTGGTGACAAAACGGATGGCACTGTGATAGACTGCATCCAATTTGTTGAGTAGAGTGTTGGAGGCTATTTAGTAAATGACATCTCCGAAGTCAAGGATCGGTAGGATAGTCAGTTTTACGAGGGTATGTTTGGCAGCGTGAGTGAAGGAGGCTTTGTTGCGATATAGGAAGCCAATTCTAGATTTAATTTTGGATTGGAGATGCTTAATGTGATTCTGGAAGGAGAGTTTACAGTCTAACCAGACACCTAGGTATATGTAGTTGTCCACATATTCTAAGTCAGAACCGTCCAGAGTGGTGATGCTAGTCGGGCGGGAGGATGTGGGCAGCGATCGTTTGAAGAGCATGCATTTAGTTTTACTTGCATTTAAGTGCAGTTGGAGGCCACGGAAGGAGTGTTGTATGGCATTGAAACTCATTTGGAGGTTAATTAACACAGTGTCCAAAAAGGGGCCAGAAGTATACAGAATGGTGTCGTCTGCGTAGAGATGGATCAGAGAAGCAGCAAGAGCAACATCATTGATGTATACAGAGAAAAGAGATGGCCCGAGAATTGAACCCTGTGGCACCCCCATAGAGACTGCCAGAGGTCCGGACAACAGGCCCTCCGATTTGACACACTGAACGCTGTCTGAGAAGTAGTTGGTGAACCAGGCGAGGCAATCATTTGAGAAACCAAGGCTGTTGAGTCTGCCGATAAGAATACGATGATTGACAGATTTGAAAGCCTTGCCCAGGTCGATGAAGACAGCTGCGCAGTACTGTCCTTTTATCGATGGCGGTTATGATATCATTTAGGACCTTGAGCGTGGCTGAGGTGCACCCGTGACCAACTCTGCGGCCCGACTCATCCCAAACCATCTCAATTGGGCCATTTTCCTGTTGAAAAACAAAGGATGGCGTATCGCTGCAGAATGCTGTGGTAGACATGCTGGTTAAGTGTGCCTTGAATTCTAAATAAATCACAGACAGTGTCGCCAACAAAGCACCATCACACCTCCTCCATGCTTCACGGTGGGAACACACATGCAGAGATCATCCGTTCACCTACTCTGCGTCTCACAAAGACACAGCGGTTGGAAGCAAAAATCTCACATTTACTCATCAGACCAAAGGACAGATTTCTATCGGTCTAATGTCCATTGCTCTTGTTTCTTGGCCAAAGCAAGTCTCTTCTTATTGGTGTCCTTTAGTAGTGGTTTCTTTGCTGTAATTCGACCATGAAGGCCTGATTCATGCTGTCTCTAGTTAACTCTAATGAACTTATCCTCTGCAGCAGAGGTAACTCTGGGTCTTCCTTTCCTGTGGCGGTCCTCATGAGCCAGTTTCATCATAGCGCTTGACGGTTTTTGCAACTGCACTTGAAGAAACTTTCAAAGTTCTTGAAATTTTCCTCATTGACTGACCTTCATGTCTTAAAGTAATGCTGGACTGTCGTTTCTCTTTGCTTATTTGAGCTGTTCTTGCCCTAATATGGACTTGGTCTTTTACCAAATAGGACTATCTTCTGTATATCACCCCTACCTTGTCACAACACAACTGATTGGCTCAAACACATTAAGAAGGAAAGAAATTCTACAAATGAACTTTTAACAACACACACCTGTTAATTGAAATGCATTCCAGGTGACTACCTCATGAAGCTGGTTGAGAGAATGCCAAGAGTGTGCAAAGCTGTCATCAAGGCAAAGTGTGGCAACTTTTAAGAAGCTCAAATATAAAATATATTTTGATTTGTTTAACACTTTTTTGGTCACTACATGATTCCATATGTGTTATTTCATAGTTTTGATGTCTTCACTATTATTCTACAACGTAGAAAATAGTAAAAATAAAGAAAAACCCTTGAATGAGTAGGTGTGTCCAAACTTTTGACTGGTACTGTATATACGTAAAAGGCAATACGCTTGATGTGTAATCCGTGCATGCTACAATAGAATGCCTACTATACGTGAGAGCATCACACGCACACACACATTGGCATGAATCCACGCTCAGTACACACACACACACATTGGCATGAATCCACGCTCAGGACACACACACACACATTGGCATGCATGCACGCACAGTGCACACACACAGACAAACACACCTCTGCCCACTAGACATCTGACATTTGCTTTCCAGCTAAGTGGGCAGAGAACTCTCTCTCTCTATGCCTCAGGGACAACAAGGCTAAGTGGGCAGAGAACTCTCTCTCTCTATGCCTCAGGGACAACAAGGCTAAGTGGGCAGAGAACTCTCTCTCTATGCCTCAGGGACAACAAGGCTAAGTGGGCAGAGAACTCTCTCTCCATGCCTCAGGGACAACAAGGCTAAGTGGGCAGAGAACTCTCTCTCCATGCCTCAGGGACAACAAGGCTAAGTGGGCAGAGAACTCTCTCTCCATGCCTCAGGGACAACAAGGCTAAGTGGGCAGAGAACTCTCTCTCTATGCCTCAGGGACAACAAGGCTAAGTGGGCAGAGAACTCTCTCTCTATGCCTCAGGGACAACAAGGCTAAGTGGGCAGAGAACTCTCTCCCCATGCCTCAGGGACAACAAGGCTAAGTGGGCAGAGAACTCTCTCTCTATGCCTCAGGGACAACAAGGCTAAGTGGGCAGAGAACTCTCTCTCTCTATGCCTCAGGGACAACAAGGCTAAGTGGGCAGAGAACTCTCTCTCCATGCCTCAGGGAGAACAAGGCTAAGTGGGCAGAGAACTCTCTCTCTCTATGCCTCAGGGACAACAAGGCTAAGTGGGCAGAGAACTCTCTCTCCATGCCTCAGGGACAACAAGGCTAAGTGGGCAGAGAACTCTCTCTCCATGCCTCAGGGACAACAAGGCTAAGTGGGCAGAGAACTCTCTCTCTATGCCTCAGGGACAACAAGGCTAAGTGGGCAGAGAACTCTCTCTCTATGCCTCAGGGACAACAAGGCTAAGTGGGCAGAGAACTCTCTCTCTATGCCTCAGGGACAACAAGGCTAAGTGGGCAGAGAACTCTCTCTCTATGCCTCAGGGACAACAAGGCTAAGGGGGCAGAGAACTCTCTTCACATGCCTCAGGGACAACAAGGCTAAGTGGGCAGAGAACTCTCTCTCTCTATGCCTCAGGGACAACAAGGCTAAGTGGGCAGAGAACTCTCTCTCTATGCCTCAGGGACAACAAGGCTAAGTGGGCAGAGAACTCTCTCTATGCCTCAGGGACAACAAGGCTAAGTGGGCAGAGAACTCTCTCTCTATGCCTCAGGGACAACAAGGCTAAGTGGGCAGAGAACTCTCTCTCCATGCCTCAGGGACAACAAGGC